>NW_027430828.1:0-11698 GCF_044706935.1 Curcuma longa | reverse complement strand
ACACTAAACTTGGCAACAACGGGACCAAGTTGATAGATTCAACAGAGAAATCACACAACCAACAAGCTTCTTACATATTTTAGGTCGATTTGACCAGTTTTTCACTCAACTCCCATAGCCTTTTTGCTAATTCCTCATTTCTACCATTGGCAGTCGTCTTCTCCTCGTTGCAATCAGCGAAGTACTTCCCACTGACTCCCTTCAAGCTTGGATGAAGTGCCACATAGCATGACGTAGCTGCTCCCTGCGAGTATGTAAACCTCGACCCTTAGATGAACTATAGAGAAATTTCCATGAGTTTTCACTTCATATGAATTCCACAACTTTCTTTGGCAGTGGAACTTTCATCTTTAAAGTTGGAACTATTCCTACTTATTTTTCATATCCAAGTAGTTATTTGTCTCTCTAAGGATTAGATAAGGAAAGTCTGTGTCACTTTTTTTTTTCTGTTCTAGCTTATGTGACCACACATAAGAAATAAGTAGCTACAGATGTTAGAAAACGATTTTAGATTCAAAATAGAAATCTAAATCTAGGATCCTCCATACAATATCAACATGATAAACAATAATCTAAATCATACCTGAGTCCATAACAACAAATGTTTAATCTTGTTGAAGTTTTCCAGATCAATATGCTCTCTTTTAGAATTTTATGATGATGGGATGTCAATCAAATTAGGATTACATATGAACTGTGGACCTCAGCCCCTATTTATAACTGAAGAGTTATATACTTTTCATAGTTTTTATTTAGCCTATCATAAATTAGAAATAAGAAAATAGGCCTCTACACAAAATAATATCCATATTTAAATTTAATGCTAGAAATCCGATAAATATAACTTAATTAGATCATTTAAATGCATTCCACTTTTAAGATAGTCATTTATAAACACATTTAATTAAATATGTTAGCCCACACAATTATTTTTCCAACAACAGATTGCAAATTGATTGCTGAATAACAATGCTAGCGTGCTTGAACTAGCATATGCAGTGTAAAAATACAGCTGGTTATTGAAGCAACTAACTGGGAAATCATTGATGATGAATTGAGTAATGTCATGTAGTGAACAACAATTCAGAAGTATGACAAACCTGAGGTATATTCTTCCACAAGATGGAAGTTGCAGCTCTTAAAATAGCTGTAAGCAAAAGCAAATGCGAGTCTTAATTCAACCTTTCAAGCTTCAGATTGCTAAGTTCTAAAACATAATTTGTAGGTTTAAGGAACATACTCACGAAGACTGGGGAATGCCTCCCTAAGTTTGTCTGAATTAAACCAGGATGAACAGAATTCGCTGTAACATTTGCACCTTCTTCCTGTTAATTAACATGGATGTGTGACACATTGAAGCATAACTATTTCATTCTAATGTATTCAGTGCATCTTGGTATAGAAACTGCTCTGGAAAATACAATAGAACCTTTAAGCGCTTAGCGAGCTCATTTGCATGTAATATATTTGCCAATTTGGACTGCCCATATGCCATTTTGTCATTGTATCTAGAAAAACAAGATAGAAACAGATATCGCGAACAATTGAATAAAAAGTGGCTGGGAACAGTTTTGATGTAGCATAATTAAGTTTCACAAAAAATAATTTGCCTAACTACTAAGACTAACTTACATGCTCTTGTCATTGAGTTTATCAAACCGTATTCCCCCTCTATAGGTTGTCATGTGAGCTGCAGAAGATAGATTCACAATTCGACCCTCAGTTCCTGTCTTCTGTGCCGTGCTTTTCATCTTCTCGAGTAAAAGATTTGTCAACAAAAAGTGACCTAGAATCAAAATAAACACTCATTATAACTGTAGAATTTAGCCACTTAAGTTCATGCTCAAAATTAAGATGATGAAAATACCAATATGATTTGTAGCAAACTGCATCTCTATCCCGTCCTCGGAAAGTTGGAAAGGACAGTACATGACACCAGCATTGTTTCTGGAAACAATCTAAATATGTAAGTTTTAGCCCTAAAAATGAACCCAAAAAAAAAAAAATTGTAACACTAGAACCATGTTATTACATCAAGATGTTGAGAGGTAGATTCCTCGAAAGAAATCTATCTGCGAATGCTCGCACAGACTTTTGAGAGCTAAGTTCAAGCTCTGAGACCTCGACTTTGGCAGATGGAGTGCTCTGGAGAATGTTCTGCTTTACACCATTGGCGGCTTCCAAGTTCCTTGCGCCTATGATGACATGGGCTCCTCTAAGGGCCATTGTCCTTGCGGTCTCTGCTCCAATTCCACTACTCCCTCCTGGGATGCATCAATATCCTCACATAATATGCTTCAAATAAAAAAAATTAGAACATTCTATAAAACCCAATGGTTTCACCATGGGTTTGCTTAATCTTAGCACAAAGATCAATTGACAAAATCTGGGTTCACTGGCGTCCCAGAATCTACTCTAATCTGCAGCTCCTTCAGCATCAGGGGGATTTATAATAACCAAGAACAGGAGCAGAAGTCAACAGACCGGTGATGATGACGGTGCGATCGGAAGCATCAATGCCTTCGGTGACCTGCTCGGCGGTGGATTTGGATCCAAAGCCGCTTGGCCCGGGAATTCCGGTAGCTTCCCTGAAGTAACCCATGGCTTCGAGCTTGGTTCCGGCGAAGAAGAGAGAGCGAGAGAGGGAGTCGAGTGAGTGGATCACGCAGGGAGTAGGGATGACGATGGGTCGGAGGGTTGGATTATATCCTTAGCATCCATCCTCATTTATTATATCCATCCTATCTATATTTTCAACCTCACATTAGATATTCAAAAGCTACATCAAATTTTCATTATTTCCAAAAAAAAAAAAACACACCTAATTATACTTTTGCTCCTTTGCCTACCATCTCTCTTCTCCTTCCTTTCTCTTTTGTATACATACAACTTCTATGTTCTTTCTTCTCTATTTCACTCTTCTCTTTGCACTTAAATTAAATTAAATTTCTATCATAATTTATTAATGACTTAAAGAGTTTCGATCGGACTCATTCAAATTCTTATAAATTTATTATATAAATATGAGTCCAAATAAATTCTCTTTTACTATTTTAAAATCAACCAACAATATTTAAAATGATTTAAAATTTTTAGAATACTATGATACTGATTTTTCGGTAGCACTATGATATTGATTTTTAGAAACTAACACTACAGTTATATTGTATTTAAGTTGTGGTATTGATTTTTAATCAACACCAAGGTAATTTTTATTTTTATTTTTTATTATTTTTATTAATAAAATCAACTTTCATTATTAATTTTATTTTTTATATTTAGATATTAAAAAAATTAAAGATATTAACAAATAGAAAAGATATTTTTAATATTTTATTAACCTTCTTTTTTATTTTTTATTAAAATATAAAATTAAAATTAAAAATAAATAAATTTAAAAAAATTATATATTAAAGTTTAAATGGTATTTAAATTAGTTTAATTTAATTTAAGATGAAAGAGAAGAGGAAAAAAAAGAAAAGTTGTATGTGTAAATGAGAGAGAAAAGAAAAAAGAGGTTGCATAGGTACAAAGGGATAAAATTATAATTAGGTGTGTCTTTTCAGAATAATAAAAACTTAATCTGCCTTTTGAGAATTCTAAAATTTCATGTATGCCCATTGAGAATTTACCGAAATTAAAATTAATATCATATCTAAAAAATATAATTAATAAAAATAAAATAAATATCTATAGACTAAAAAAGAGAAGTCAAAAAATTGTATTAATAAAATTAAAATGCAATTTTTTAATTTTATTAATAACTTTTAAAAATTATATCTACTCCTTACTTATATTATTAACTATAGATTATAAATATAATTATTTCCGTCCCCTGTTTTAGCATTATATTATTAACAATATATTTATAGATATAGACAATATAGATAGACATGTATATATAATATAGATTAAATAGATAGCTTAATGGATAGGATTAATTTAATTGAATCCAATAAGAAAAACTTGTGTGCATTGACGGCGTATAGATTACAATTTTAATTCAATATAGCAACTTATTCATACAAGTGAACTTCAATCAAATCTACGTACAGACCAGGGTTTATAGTAATTTTAGAACAAAGGGAAGGTGCCAAGGGTTGTGTCAACTAGCACGGTTCAATTTATTTCATATACGCTTAATCTATATCGGTACAAGCTTTATTGCAAACGATAACACTATCGCAACTAAGAACAAGCCACATAAAACTTAGAACTCGTACAATAACCCTCCCTCTTATTTTGAATTAACGAGTCGTTCGCTGAAGTCCCAGAGCTTCTTGGCCAATACTGCATCTCTGGCCATGTCACTCGGCTTCTCCTCGTTGGAGTCGGCGAAGTACTTCCCGCTCACACCCTTCAAATTTGGATGCACTGCCACATAACATGAGGTTGCTGCTCCCTGTAATTGTGAAAATGCACAGTGTTGGTGCTCAACCGTACGTTGTGGGAGCAAATTCTAGCAAGTATACAAGGTTATTCAGCAAGTGTGACAGACCTGAGGTATGTTCTTCCACAAGACGCAAGTGACAGTTTTCAAGACAGCTGAAAGCAAAAGCAAATTTGAGATGTGAGTGCAGAGACAACCACCACTAGGAAGTATATCGACAATGAGTTTGAAGGCTTAGGTAGCATACTCATGAAGATGGGAGAATGTTTTCCCAAGTTTGTCCTAACCAGACCGGGATGAACAGAATTTGCTGTGACATTTGCACCTTCTGCCTGTTAATCATGAATGTATTTCTATGAGATAAATTTCTTCTTTCTTTTTACAAGCTACTTATGTTCTAGACCATTAGTAGTACCTTCAAGCGTCGTGCGAGTTCATTGGAGTGCAAGATGTTTGCCAATTTGGATTGCCCATACGCCGATTTATCATTGTATCTGGAAAACCAGATGGAGACGACCATCAATTGATTGAATGGAAGAGAACACTAAATCTTGTAGTCATGAAAATACATATGCCTGATTGTTAGTATTACTTACGCCTTCTTGTCATTGAGTTTATCGAACTTGATTCCTTCACTATAAGGTCCAACATGAGCCACGGATGATAGATTCACAATACGGCCCTCAATTCCAGTCCTCGCCGCTGTGGTTTTCATTTTCTCAAGGAGAAGATTTGTCAAAAAAAAGTGACCTGAAATTAAAAGGACCATGTTAAATTCGAAATTCTAATGAATACTTGGGGTAAGAAAGTTTGATCTGATAGGTGAAGAAACACACCAAGATGATTAGTAGCAAACTGCATCTCCACACCATCCTCAGAGAGTTGGAACGGGCAGTACATAATACCAGCGTTGTTACTGAAAACAAATTGCATACGTGAGATTTGGCCCCAGAAAATTGACAGAACATGTAACACAGAGGAGGAGATCCATGCAGCTACTCACATCAAGACATTAAGAGGCAGATTCATGGCAAGGAATTTGTTGGCGAAGGTTCTGACAGATCTGAGTGAGCTAACATCAATCTGTATGATGTCAATTCTAGCAGATGGGATGCCCTGTAGAATGCTTTGCTTCACATTGCTGGCAGCTTCCAAGTTCCTTGCACCGATGATGACATGGGCTCCTCTTAGGGCCAACACCCTCGCAGTCTCGGCTCCAATACCACTGCTTGCACCTGGATTTCAAGAAGAATCTCATAAATTCTATTCTTTAAATACTCTTAAAGAAGCAGAGGAATTCAATCATAAACAAAAAAAATATTTTAATCATACAGAAATTTTATTTATAATTATTAATGCACCACTTAGAATTTGTTCTAGCTTCCCAATCGTTGACAGTAATTTCTTGGTAAAGTGAATTTGAGTATAAGAATATGGAAGTTTGCGTTCTAGGTTAAACCATTTCAGATTTAGGGCTGGATTTAAAGATTAGGGAAACAATCGAGAGAGAGGAGCAGCGGAGGACAAACCGGTGATGATGACGGTGAGACGGGAGGCGTCGATGCCTTGGGTGACCTGCTCGGCGGTGGCGCCGGATCCGAATCCGCTGGGACCTTTAATGCCGGTGGCTTCCCTGATGTAACCCATGATTTCGGGAGTAGGAGTAGCTTTTGGCAAAGAGAGAAGAAGAGAAGGAAAGGAGACTGAAGCCTGACAATGAACGAGAAGGAGAAGAAGAAGGAGAATGA
Organism: Curcuma longa; assembly: GCF_044706935.1. Classification (NCBI taxonomy): domain Eukaryota; kingdom Viridiplantae; phylum Streptophyta; class Magnoliopsida; order Zingiberales; family Zingiberaceae; genus Curcuma; species Curcuma longa. The sequence continues at coordinate 5,560 of NW_027430828.1, read as the reverse complement.
GGTGAGAAGGAAGCAGAGACGATTATTTATAGCGGTTTCGAATTTTCATTTTAGTTTTAGTTTTAAGGTTTTTTTTAAATAAAAAATAGCGAAAATGCCATGGGGACAAAAAGTGGCAACGCCGGGTCAAGACGAGTAGGAATAGTCGTCAAAGAGCAGCGGCCGATTCCCTTGTTTTGGCAAAATTTTAGAACCGTGCCTTCAATTTATAAAATTCTCAAAAGAATACTCCCTGCTTTCTAAATTTCTAAACCGCACTCATTTTCTAGCAACTCAAAAATTAGAAAATTTTCAAATTGTCCCTGTACATTTCAAGAATTCTCAAAATTCCCTCTGCATTTTAAACTCTCCAAATATATTTGTTCTACAATGCTCATTTTTGCACACCCAAAACACTTTTAACATTATAAAATTAATTTTTTTTAATTCAAAATTTATTATTTTATATGTAGTTTTTAGCTAAAGTGTTCAATAGCTTATATGGAATGAAAAATATTGATTAAAATTATATATGAATTTTAAAAACTAAACAAACGTAAATTATGCAATTTTAACCTAGAGGATTTAGAGATACGGAGATCTGATTATTATTTATATTTTCTGTTATACTTTTTTTTTTGGAGGTCTCATGAAATTTTTGAAATTAGAGGATGCTCTAAGTATTTTGAAAATCTTTTCCCTTCAAAATGCGAAGATGGAGCCTCGATCGCGTAGTGAATCTTTCTAGAAGCTAAATTTCGATAATATTGAAATCGTTGAGCGTATCCTTCGAAGCAAAGCGCGTTCGGAGAATCGTTGAAAAGGGTAAAATATGGAGCAAAGTAAGTATTCCCAAGCACTAAAAGATTGAAAAATGAGAAAAGTAAAAGATAAAGTATGCAAGTGCACAAGGCGCACAAATGCTTCTTCATTGTTACATATGCTTATAAATGTGCACATTCGTCTGCAAAATGGTGCAATCTGCCACCCTAGCAACTCTATACGGTTGGTCATCATATATAAGAAGGTAAAACTTCACACGATCGGTCTCACGACCATATATGAGAAGGTAAATCGAGAAATTACAGTTGGTCACGACGGATGAGGGTATTGCTCGATTTCATCGAGATTCAAATCCTTGCCCTCTTCTGCAATTCTGCTCCATCTTAACCAACTCAGCTATGCCCCGGAGGCTATAATGTGCACATTCTTTTTCTGTAAAAGGTGGAATCCGCTACCCTATCGGCCCCACATGATCGATCCTACAATTATTTGTGAGGAGGTAAATCGAGAAGCTGCAGTTGACCACAACGGAGAAGGATATTGCTCGGTCAAGATTCGAACCCTTGCCTTCTTCTATAAATTTTTTCATCGTAACCAACTCAGTTATATCTAGAGGCAATATATATCAAAGTAAGGGCACCTGTAGTCGAACTACATCTGTCAAAGTCTTTCATTGGGCAAAAAATTAAAACATTTAAGTATTTACAAAGTCATTAAGGATACATCTTTTTGATTTATTTCTTTTAGAACATTCCAGAGTAAATTTACCATTTTAGACCTGATTTATCCACCCTCACATAACTACTTAGTATCGTTCTACTGATCTTACTTTCATATCTAAGCAAACTCATTCAGGAATTTTAGTCAAAATTATTATATATATAAAATTGATATCCTACACATTTTAAAATACGCAACTATACACGATATTAAAATTGAAGTGCTCGAAAATTTTTTGAACGCCTAGAATAATAAATAGAATCATTTTATTTTTTTTATTTTTTAACTTATGATTAATTCATTTAATAAATTGATATCTTGCACGTTTTAATAGTATTATTTTTTAACTTATGATTATCGTATTAAACATAAAAAATTAAAATGAAAATATAAAATATAAAATAATACTATTTACTATTTTAGGTGTCCGAAATTCTTCCTATCGCTCCGATTCTGATATCATGCACAGTCACATGTTTTAAGGCTTGTAGGATATCACTCATATATATATATATATAATGATTTGATATCCTGCACGTCTTATTTCGCACGACTCATCAGTGACAAAATATTCCAGGGGCTCGGAACTATTTCGAGCATCGCAATAGTGTAACAATGTCATTTTTATTTTTTTAGTTTATATTTATTATTTTTAATTTATGATTAAGTTATTTAAGATTTTTTAAAGGGTTGGGTTATAGTATATATATATATTTGGAATAATGAATAAACTCTAATTTCCCCGTAGAATGTATTTATATATTTAGATTAATTTTTTTAAAAGAAAAAACACTTTATAGTTTGTCAAAATTATACTATATGATTGTTTTTTAGTCTCGATTACTTTAAAAAATATATATAAATAACTTTCAATGGTCTTAGAGTTTAGGAGAAAATGAATATATAATAACTTTAACTAAAATTGTTGATCAATTTTAAATTTAATTTTTTTCTTTAAAAATATAATTTACTTTTATAATTTTTCTATTTCAAAGTGACCAAAAGATTTAAAACATAGTCTAATAATATTACCTAAATATATTTTTAAACTTGTTTAAAATCTAAATAGAGAAATGTACTATATATAGGAGACTTGAGTTCATTTGGAACAAATAAGACCTAGCTAAATTTCTTTTATACCTACCACAACCCTTGATCTAGTCGTGCCTCGACTTAGCTCGTGATTGCATGGACCAAGTCATGCCTAGTATGACCCAACATTTATCCAATCATGTCGAGCACCGTTTAGACCAAGTCAATTAGATCAGGTAGGACCCAACACAATTAGCATCTGTTTTATGATCCATGTTAAATAAAATTTCAAGTGACTTTATACAACCTAATCTTTCTTGATTTGACTTAATTTGCCTTTGATTTGACATGGTTTATGAACCAAGTCTATATACACTTGATTTGAGTTTGTATATATATTTATATATATAATACTATAACTATGTTGATTTATTTTCCTATAACAAATACAATTCAATAATTCTTTGATATGGATTCGAAGAATCCTTTCTGTTTTTATTTTTTTATAATTCAAGTATATAGGCCTTGGACTCAATTAATTCAATAGATGGGCAGTCTTCCTTCTGATTTGCTTACTAGATAAATTTAAAAATACAAATGACTCCTCATCCAATAATCAATATCTTAGATTTTTCATACTGAGTAAAATGTCATGTAACCTTAGGGGCTATATAAGAATCCTCCTGATGGTTAGCATTGAGGAGAGGTGCATTTATGACATCCCCTTGACCCCTTCCTCTCATACCTATAAATTTTCCTTTAGCTTTCCACTCTTCTTATTTAATGCATCTTACGATGCTTTCCATGTGCCTATCACTACTCTAATTTGTTCTCTAATGATGCGGTAAAAATTCCTCTAACTATTAGGATCCATGCGAGTTAGAAGGGATGAATAACTCTGATCGCTTCTCATTTTGAATGTGGGTTTGTTGTTTGAACATGCAACGGAAATCTTGATGTCATATGCATAACAATGAAATTTACTTTGTATTCACCTCTTAAGATGGCTAATCTAAGACTTGCTCGTAGTGATCTTCCTCCGTTAGAATCTTTTCCTTTTCGGATACCTTCCAAAGGCAGAGAAACCTCTTACAACCTTATTCTTACAAAAACACAACAAGAAAGATAAATACAAAAGCAAATAAAAGTAAAATAAACTTTACATATGAAATCTTTATTTTGGAAGTTTGTTTGTTGCTTTGAATAGTCTCTTGATGGTTGAAAATACAGCAGCACTTTACATCTAATCCCTTAAGATTCGATGCCTTCAAATCTCCATGAAACCATCTTTTCTAGGATTGCTTTCAAGTTGACTTTCGCTTGACACTCTATTGATTACTATCATCCATGTATTATCATCGAACCTAACCATTTAAACTTGCAGAACGAATCTATTTTACTTACCAATAGATTGATGAGTCATATCAATCGATTGCTTACTTTCAGTGGAACTGGCCAATCGATAACAAAGCATTCTATTTGCTGCTACAATACCACATATTAATTGTTGCAAACCACTAATCGATTGGCTACAATAGCAAAAAATCTAAAAACATCTTAAACCCCAATTTTGGGACAGAGTCCATCGATCGATCGATACACTCAATCAATTGACTAATACTCTTATTTCAACCTTACCAAGGCTAAATTCTCATCTTGCATAGTATCCAGTTGATCTCAACCTAGGGTTGCTTTCGAGCTGACTTTCGCTTGGCAATCAATTGATTACCATCACCAATCGATTATAATCAAATCCGTCCGTCTAAATCTGTAGAATGACTCTTTTTTATCTGACCAATTGATTGTAAGTTGTACTAATCGATTGCTTGCTTTCAGTTGAACTGACCAATCAATTCCAAAGCTTTTTATTTGTTGATACTATGTTATCAATCGATTGCTTGAAATCATCAATCAATTGGCTACAGTAGCAAAAGTATTGTAGCAGGAAACTTAAAAATACCTTAAACTTCAATTTCAAAATTTAAAGTCCATCAGTCGATCGATACATCCAATCAATCTACTAATACTCTTATTTCAATCTTACCAAGGTTGAATTCTTATCTTGCATGGTATCGGATTAACCTCAACTTACCAAGACTTTCTTACTTAGCATCCAGTCAACCTTGACTTGTTGAGACAATTCCCGTTGCCTAGTATATGATCAATCTTGACCTCTCGAGGTTTCATCGTTGCCTGACATCCTATCAAACTTGACCTACCGGAAGTTCCATATTATAAAGTATTTGATCAACCTTGACCTGTCAAAACTTAACTCACTTGGACTTTGTTTCTCTAAGTGTCTGATCCTTCATTACTCACTTGAACAACTGCACTTCTCATGCTAAGTGTCTGGTTCTCAATGACCACTTGGACTTCCCTTCTCATGTCAATTCCCTATTGACTTCTGACCACCAAGTATTCGGTGAATCGTGATCCATTTAGACTTATCATCTTCGTGCCAACTTCATGTGATATTCCGATCACTAAGTGTCTGGTCAACCGCGATCCACCTGAACTTTTCTTGCCTCATGCCAACGTTATGCTGAACTTCCGACATTATCAAGTATCCAGTCAATTTTAACCTATTCAACGTCTCATTTTACCATCTACATATTAGTCAAATATTAAAATCCAACTCAAATCAACTCAATTCGGTCCATGACATTCGGTTACCGTAATACAAGTCCTGTCAATGTTTTTGTTTACATCATATAAATTGTCAAAGGATTTATCATTTACATCCACATGAGTAGAAAATCGACTAATGCTAAGTCATTCAAAGTGCTTTTTGTTGCCACCCTTTCGTCAATTATTCAAGCAAACAAATGATTGCATTGAGTTCTCTAAAGTGTTTTTGTTGTTGCTCATCCGCTATAACCATATTGATGATAGTTTCAAAGACTATATTTCCATTAAAAAAACTTTAGTCATCTATAACAAGGAACCCTTAAACTACAATTTATTCTTTTAGTCCACTTTAATTCATTGTACATGAGTTAATCCACTTCAGACTTAGTATACTTGATTAATATATTATTAGTATATA
>NW_027430827.1:0-7414 GCF_044706935.1 Curcuma longa | reverse complement strand
GCACGACCGTGCCTCCTAACCACGACCGTGCTAGGTGCTCTACCTAAACTGCAGACCAAACTTTGAACCAACATAACTTTCGGCTCAGATGGAGTTATGGGTCAGTCCACCCATCAAAATGAAGATAATTTGAAGCTCTACAACTTTGGTTCAGGGTCCAATTGAAGAAAACCAGGTTTATTGGGTGAAAAATCCATTGAGGCAGAGCCTTGTAAACCAGGAAGAATCTAGGCAGATTTGGGAGAGTATATAAGTGGAAAACAAACTCAATCTTGGGTTATCTTGGGTCATTCTCCAAAACCCTAGGTCTTGGCTAGGGGGGAAGGTGCCTCCCCACTCTTGGGGAGGTCCTAAACACTTCTTCTCCACCGACCCATCCTACACCAGAGCGAGAAGATCTTCAAGGGATGCCCAAGCTTCAAAGATAAGTCTTTCCCTTTCTTGTGGATGACTATTTTCATGTATTCTTCTTGTAATCTTCTTATAATGGAGTAGATCTTTGAGTTTAGGATGTAAGATGAACATCTATGTAATGATGGTGATGTATGAACTAGTTTATGTCATTTTCCTTATTCAATGAAGTGTTTACATTTGTTTCATGTATTATGTGCCTTGAATGTGTTTGATGAAATGTTTGTGTGCGCGCATATGCATGATTAATTGAGGTAGATTACTTTATAGGGAGATCCTAGGATCGTATGACCGGGGCGCCTCGTGACAGGAGGAATGCCTTTAACCGGACCTTCCGAAGTGATTCTTACATAGTGGTAAACCCCCATAAGGGATATCTAATGGTTGGTGGCCACTAGGTCAAGGTCCTTAACAGGGTACTCGGTGACAGAGGGTATGACATTGGATCGTATATCGGGGTGCCTCGTGACAGGAGGAATGCCTTTAACCAGACTTTCTAGCGTCACCTTTACTAGAGGGCCACAACATAGGACTTCAAGGTCAAATGCCAACAAAGTCTGACGAGGTCGAATTGGTATTTTGGTTAGAATCCCTACAAGGTGGTAAACATTGAGAATAAGGGAACAAACATGAATTAGGGACTTCACCTAGCATTGATATGAATTCGAAATCCTTGACTCATCCATCTCACCCATAAATCCCCAAGCCAATCTCTTTCTCTCTACCACAAACACACAACCAAATCCTTAACCATTCCGCTTCATTTGGAGTCTAGACAACTAGCCCTATGACATCACTATAGCTAATACATAGTCCCTGTGGTTTGATATCTTTTTATTACTTGATGACATTCCGTATACTTGCGGAAAGGCTATCACCAACTGACCAACCTTCGGATGGAAGATGACGAAACGATAGCGCATCTGCACTCGAAGATAAAAGATTTAATAACTGAACTAACGAATCTTGGAGAAGAGGTAAGTAACTGAGATTCGCTAAGGTATGCTTTAAATTCATTCCCAAGAAATTTCGATTAGTCTTCCTTTGTCGATTCATTTTTTATTGCTAAGGATCTTGAGACAACTACACTCGAGAATCTATTTTTCACATTTAAACTTCACGAATCCAGACTTGCAGGAAATAGAAAGGGGAACAATGTAGCTTTGAACGTAAACATATCAGAATCAAAATCCATATCCTTGGATGATGAAGACGAAGAAAAAGCATACTTGTAAGGAAATTTAAAAAGTTTGTTAAAACTAACAAGTTTTCTAGGATGCAAGCAAAAATGCGATCTCCGAAAAGATGGACAGTCAAGTGCTACAACTGTGACGAAGAAGGTCATATAAAAAACAACTGTCCCCAACTCAAGAAAAAGAAAGATTACCAACCTAAGAAGAAGAAAGCACTAAAAGCAACGTGGGACGACACGTCTTCTGACGAATTAGAACATGAAGAGTATGCTGGACTTGCTCTAATGGCAAGTCATCAAGAGGAGGATGACGAAGAAAGCACATCGGAGATGAGCATCGATGAAGGGGGAGAGTCATCTACGATCAACGATCCAGATCTATTCTCTTAGGTTATAAATAAGACTTAGAGTTCTAGAAGTAAAATCATCAATTACTTTATATTTTATTCTCTAAGTCTCTGTGCTACAATTATAAAGGCTTCTCCACCTAAATGAGTTCTTATTGAGTGCTAACTGCCTTGGAAGCAATGATCTAGCTACAACCAAGTTTTTTTTAGGACGAGTGTGATTCTATTAAACCGTCTATTCACCCCCCTTTAGCCGATCCAACCCAATCCTACAAATCACTGTAGTATTTAATACCTAGTGACCTAGTGTGATCATCATACTTCCTCTGTGTCAAAATCTTGGTCAAAGGATCTGCGATGTTAGCATCAATCGGTACTCTGCATATTCTCACATCTTCTCTATCAATGATCTCTCGAATGAGATAGAAGTGTTGTAGTATGTGTTTGAAGCACTGATGAGAGCGAGACTCCTTAGTTTGTGCAATAGCCCTATTGTTGTCACAATAGAGGTCTATTAGGTCCGCTATGCTAGGATCCACCCCAAGCTCTGCAATGAACTTCTGGATCCAAATAGACTCCTTTGCTGCATCAGACGCAACAATATACTTGACTTTTATTGTAAAATCTGCAACTGTATCTTGCTTCAAACTCTTCTAGCTCACAGCGCCACTATTCAAGCAAAATACATACCCTGATTGCGATCTAGAATCATCCTTATCAGTTTGAAAGCTTGCATCACCGTGACCCTTTACATTTAGCTTTTCATCGTTTCCAAATATCAAGAAATATTCTTTTGTCATTCGTAAGTACTTAAGAATATTCTTGATAGCTGTCCAGTAACTTTCTCCTGGATCTGACTAGTATCTGCTTATAATGCTCAACGCATACGAGATATCGGGGCGAGTACATAGTATGACGTACATGATAGACCCTATAGCAAATACATAAGGGATTTGATCCATGCGGTCTCTCTCCTCCTTAGAAGAGGGACATTGAGTCTTTGAAATACTCATACCATGTGACATCGGCAGAAATCCCTTCTTGGAATTCTGCATGACAAAACGATATAAGACCTTGTCAATGTATGTATTCTGACTTTAGCCAAATAATCTCTAAGATCTATATCTATAGATCTTGATGACATACTCCTTATTGGAAATGAGGAGTATGTCATCTACATACAAGATCAAGAAGATAACTGTGCTCCCTTTTTGGAATTTTGCATGACAAAATGATATATGACCTTGCCAATGTATGTATTCTGACTTTGGCCAAACAATCTCTGAGATCTATATCTTTAGATCTTGATGACATACTCCTCATTGGAAATGAAGAGTATGTCATCTACATACAAGATCAAGAAGATAACTGTGCTCCTACTAACCCTTTTGTAGACAAGGTTTATCTTGATTCTTGATGAAACTAAACTTTTTGATTACATCATCGAATCGAAGATTCCAGCTTCGAGAAGCTTTCTTTAACCCATAATGGACCTTTGCAACTTACATACCTTTCCAACATTCTTTGAATCTACAAAACTCTCAAGTTGTGTAATGTACAAATCCTCGAGTAGGTTTCCATTCAGAAACGCGGTTTTGACACCTATCTACTAGATCTCATAATTATGGTAAACTACAACAGCAAGTATGATCCGAATAGACTTAAACATCACAACTAGTGAAAAAGTTTCATCATATATAGTCAATACCATGAATTTGTTTGAAGCCTTTAGCTACCAGTCATCCTTTATAGGTATGCATAAGATTATCCATATTAGTCTTTCTCTTAAAGATCCACTTACATCCAATGAGTTTGATCCCCTCAGGTGGATTAATCAAAGTCCATACTTGGTTAGTATACATGGATTCTATTTGGGATCTCATAACCTCTAACCATTTCTCAGAATCTGGCTCATCACAACTTCCTGATAGGATGTATGTTTCTTTAACTCAACAAGCATAACATCATCGTGGTTCAACAAGAGAAATGAATATCTCTTAGACTGACGATGTATCCTATCAGATCTGTGAAGAGGTTGGTCTACTTGAACAGGTTGTTACTCTACAACTTCTTGTCCAACAAACTTATGATCCACAACACTTTGTAGTGTCTGTTCAATTTCCATCGAGGTCTCAATGCTATTTTCTGTATTTGAACTTCTTAAGATGGATTTTATTCCCATTGGTTCTTCTAGAAATAAACTCTCTTTCTAGAAAAATATCATTTCTAGCGACAAACACTTTTCCTTGTGTAGGATTGTATAAGTAATATTCCTTCGTTTCCTTGGTAGATCCTACAAAATAATACTTATCTAATTTGGGGCCAAGCTTGTCTGAGATTTGATGTCGAACGTAAGTCTCACAATCTCAAATCTTCATAAAGGACATATTGGGACTCTTTCCAGTCCGTGTTGTATATGGTGTCTTTATGACGACTTTTGATGGAACTCGATTAAGTGTGAAAATAGCTGTCTCTAGAGTGAATCCCCAGAAGGAAGTAGGAAGATCTATCTGACTCATTATTGATCGTACTATATCCAATAGAGTATGATTCCTCCTCTCGGATACATCATTCCACTATAGTGTTCTAAGTGGAGTGAGTTGGGATATGATCCCACACTTAACTAGATGGTCACGAAACTCTTAGCTAAGGTATTCACCACCTCGATCTGATCAAAGTATTTTAATATTCTTGCCCAGTTGATTTTGTACTTCACTCTTGAATTCTTTGAACTTTTCAAAGGATTCCGACTTGTGTTTCATGAGATATACATAGCCGCATCTACTGATATCATTAGTAAAAGTAATGAAGTGCTGATAACTTCCTCTAATTGCTACATTAAAAGGGCTATATATATTAGTATGTATGAGCCCTAACAAGTCAGTAGCTCTTTCGCCATATCCACTAAAAGGAGTCTTGGTCATCTGCCTAGAAGACAAGATTCGCATGCCTCAAATGATTCAAAATCAAATGAGTCTAGAAGTCCATCCTTATGAAGCTGAGATATGCAACTCCCATTTATGTGACCCAAGCGACAATGCAGTGTTATGTTTGGTTAAAATCATTTGGTTTAAACCGTTTGATATTTATGTTATAGATTGGATTTTCTAAGTTTAGAACATAGAGTTCATGATGGGTTCGGATTTTATTGCATTTTATGGATTCAATTTGGATTTCTACATGAAAATAAAATGCTAAATGACATGAATTAATTGTAATTGTGACTTGTTGAATATTTAGATGATTAATCCTAATTTTTGTGATTTAACAGTTAATTTTGCATTAATTGAGCTTGATTGTTTATAGGGTCCAAATTGAACCATGATCGAGCCAAATTGAGCCGAGTCAAGTCAAAATTGGTTGATTCGATAGATTCAAAACTTCATGATCAAGATTTGAGTTCGATTGGATTTTAAATCGAGCTAATTGGAGCTTAATTGGATGCAATCAGGCTGAACCAGAGCTAACACAGGCTGAACCAACTCAATCTGACCCGGCTGTGAACAGTACCCTTCATTAACGAGAAACAACAGTAACCAAAGATTTCGGGCACTGTATTTCGTCTTCTTCGCTATTTTCTTCCTCTATAACGAGAAACAACAATAACCAGAGATTGCGGCCAACTGAAGATCTTCTCATCACAACTTGATTTCCTGACCTTAGAAGGCATTTACAAGCAAGGTTCGGCTTCAATTCGGATCGATTTCTTCTGGTGAGGGTTTCATCAGAGCGTCGTTTCGTCGCGGATCTCGATTGAATTTCCTTGGATTCAAACTGATCGGAGCACTCAAATCCATTCAGAGGGGTTCTTTGAAGGTCTTTGAGGATTCCGGAGCATCACATTGCAAGTGTTTTGAAGGATTTAAGCTGGGATTTCAAATCTTGATAGGGCTCTGTTCGGTGTCTGTTTAGAGGGTTTCTGATTGTGCATCGATTGGATCTGATCAAGATAAGTTTGAACTGAGATTTAGTGGATTTATTCTAGGATTTCTAGTGTATGATTGGATCTTGTGTGACGGCAAGAAGGAATTTGAGTTGGGAAGAGAAGATCCGAAGTTTCCTCTGATTTCATGTTCTTAGTTGATTTTTTATTTTGATTTTGCTGTTCTGTCAATTTCATTCTGATCATTTGGTTGATAAATCGATCTCTTCAAAGATTCATGAAATAAATTTGTTAGATTAATTCACTCATGATTGTGTAGTTATCTGGTTTTGATTGTTTGCTAGTTCATCCTACTGATTCTAAGTTTCTGTTTCAAAAGTGAGTACTGTTCCGTATCAGACTTATTGTTCTTGTATCAGATTGTCTAGCTTAAGAATGGATGAGGCTGTTAGTTAAATTCATTTTGTTAGTTAGATTGAAAATTGTTGTCCGATAGGTGAGTTTGGTTTCTTTGAAAATCAAATACTTGCTTAGCCTAGTTTCTTCCTTTCTTTGTTTCATGAATTGCATTCTCTTAAATTGCTGATTTCATTGCCCTTGTTAAACTTTTATGCTTGCATTTAGGTCCATAGTCATTTGTTTCATGAATTGCATTTATGTTTGCATTCTATTTCATTTACTGATTTTAAATTTACATTTTATTTGAAAAACACCAAAATCCCATTTTCATAGAAAAACTCAAAAATAGAACGACATCATAGCTTGATTTAAATAAGTTTCTACTAGTTCTTGGAAAAATACGACTCGTGGCCCCTATATTACATTTATTTTGTGAGCTAAGAGTTTTCAATTATAAATTTTAATTTGAGGTTCACTCATGACACTAGATGTGGGCTCTATCAGTCCACTCATCAGATGTACATTACAATAGAACATATCATTTAACATTATAGAGTAACATTTATGTTTTGTGATAAATGAAAAGTCTTTCTTGTCTAAACAAGATACAGAAATTATGTTCTTAGTTAATGTAGGTACAAAATAACACTTCTCTAGTTCTAAAACAAATCTAGTGGGCAAAAATAAGGAATATGTTCCTACTGCTATAGCAGCAACTTTTGCGTCATTGCCTACTCGTAGGTCTACTTCGCCCTTTGTCAATGCTCTAGTTCTTCGTAGGTCCTACACATTGGTACAAATGTAAGATGCGCAATCGGTATCCAATATCTATGATCAAAAAATAGATATATTGACTTTTATAACATATATATCTGAGGTAGAAGTCTCACTTCTTTTCTTCTTAACTTCTTCCAAGTAAAGTTTGTAGTTCCTCTTCTAATATCCGGTTTCACCATATTGGAAGCAGGTTCCTTCCTTAACCATCCCGCCTTTGGGTTTCAACGCAAAAGAGTTGGCCTTTACCTTTCTATACCATTAGCACGATACCAGGCTTAGTCTTTTTGAGATTGGGCTCAACAGTTCTTAACATGCTAAGCATCTCAGACAATGACTTATCAATTTCGTTTATGTTATAGTTCATGACAAATTGACTATACCCTTCCGACAACGATTGCAGGATAT
>NW_027430826.1:0-9929 GCF_044706935.1 Curcuma longa | reverse complement strand
CTAAAGTTCTTAAATTGAGTGGTAGCAAAGCCATGGAGTCTCTATAGCGAATCACTAAGCGCCCCCTCCCGCGGTAAACCTTGATCTCATATATATACTGATTACGGCACAAAGTGCGCACTCTTGCCCCTTGCCTGGCATAAAAATGGAGCAAAAATAGACCGTCAAAGCGACCCAGATTGTGGTAGAAACAAGTGCGAATTCCCGTGTAGGATGCTCGGATCTCTAACCGATGCGTGAAGTCAGAAAGGAGTTTCAATTTGATCCTCAAAGGAGGTGGTGTCCAAGGGCTCTTCCTTGCAGAAAAAAGGAGGGGACCCTGTTAATGGAAGATGGAGTAAGCTCATCATTTGGCCCGATCTCCATGAAGGCAGAAAAGGGTGCTGAACGTCGTTCACGAGGACCGTTTCGAAGTCAGCGACGAAAAAGGAGCGCTTTGTCTCGCTACTTCGTGATGCTGGGTACTTGGTTATAATCCCTGGTGAGAGTATAGTGGTCCTTTTCTTCCTAGACAGAGAGATGGGTCGCGGCAGATCCACCTTACTTGGTTGAATAGTCAGAAGTCACCGTTCCTTTATAATCATCATTACCAGTGAGTCTTCCCGCGCCTCAATTGTGGTAAGGGGCGGATGGTTTTCACTCACATGGTTTTCACTCACTACGAAATAGGTGCGCAAGAATATCTTCTTCACCGACGTTTCTTCCCCGTATTTGTCCGCCTCTACTTTGACCAACTCGGATAATTTGAGACATGGAGAAATCCGTGCCCTCCCCTACATAGGGAATGGCTCGCCCCAAAGTCTAACTAAAAGATCCCAGAAATGGGGATTCCAATGAATAACCAAAGGTGGCTTTGACGTAGGACGCGGGGATATTCTCCACATATTTGACCAAAAGACGAAGGAAGCGCATTTCCGATTCCATTTGCTGGAGGGGGTGATTCCGGGAAAGTTGTTTGAAGATAGGCGCAGCCAGGAAAAAGTATTTTACAGGAGCTTGGCCCCATATATGATTCTAAGAGGGGCCAAGTCGAAACGATCTGGGCTAAATTCAGACTATGTTGTCCCCGCACTCGTAAGATGACTGCGAGAGGAGCTGTACTTGATATGGTCAAGTGCAAAGAAAAGCACCAACTCCTTGTGAATTTAGAACCCATTGTTTACGTTTCTGTGATAAAGACAATGAAAATAAGGACCCCCGCGAGGGGGCCAGAAACCTGTGAAAAGCAGCACGGATGTCTGATCCCTACGGACCGACAGTAAAGTAGAATAGGCGCGATCGAGACTCTCTTTATATGTGACTTCGGTTTTCACACGAAGCTTGATGACAACAGCGCGACTAGGCGCAACTATACCCAACAATTGGGTACTTCTATCTACAAGCGACTACTATAGAGTGGGTAAGGCATAGAGATATATCTAGTAGTATACTAGTGAGTCAATATCTCTTTACTCACTAATTGATCAAAATGAGTACAGAAAAAGAGAAAAAAAAGTGCTACCAGAAAAATTAGACCTATAATTTGAATTCTTCTGCCTTTTACTTAAAAACTTCGAAGATGAAGATCCCATCCTTCGGAAAAAAAACTTCTTCCTTGAAGCCTCATATGAAGCGGTCTCAGATCCTCTTCGAGTAGTCCTTCTTCGGAGCCTGCTCGTTGCTCGCATCTGCTTGCTAGCAGCTGCTCGCTATCATGTGAAGAAATGACCTGAATCCTAAGGCAATATGTCATGCATTAAAGTCCACTGATATGAGCTCTATTCTTAGCTACAATGGCTTTCTTCCTCTCGTAAAGGTATATCGTCAGATAGCTCGACCATAAGGGAGAGGGAGAGAGTACAACAATATTCTGGGTTTAGTCTGGTATCTTTGTTCAAGGAATGGGCTCGACGAAGTGATGTGAAGCAATGATTAACCCTGGATGCGGATCTTGGTGTGTTGTTCGTTCAATCTTTTGATACAAGCGATTCAATAACGGTCCTGTAGTAGTGCACTTGGTAGTGCATTTTTGAGTTCTTTCTTTCACTCCTGCAAGTCCTCTCATTTATTATTCTCTTTTCACCCTCACCATTGAAAGAGGGAGTGAACTAAGCAGATAGAGTTCGAGTTAGACTCTAGGCTTGTAAGACTCCTGGCTTTAAGTGCTTCTTTTCGTTAATGAGTCACTTTGCTATTCCATTTATAATGAGTCACTTTGCTACTTCCATTTTTCGAGTGCTTTCGCTCGGCACTTGGCTTTTCATATTATCTTTTCCTTAAAGCTTCACATTTCTTATTCGATCAGAACTACAAGTACTCAAACACTCCGGCTGCATAAACGACAAAAAGAGTAGAGATTTCCCCTGTATATATATTTGGCAAAGAAAAGAGATCCGATTAAGCACTATGAAAGCAGGTTTCACGACTCCATCAGTTCTACAAAACTACGAAAGATCTTCTGGTCGGCTCCTATCCAGAGAGTCTCTTTGAGTACGGGAAAGCTATAGCTAGCGAAGAGTGGGCTCTTATTAGTTTGTTTGCGTTCGGCACTGCTCTCTCACTCTATAGCACAATCACTGAATGAGAGTCTTGATTGTCTGTCTCGTTCTCATTATATAATAAAGATCTTCAATAGTAGCAGAATCAGTGCATGAATGTATCAAGTGTGTTGTCTCTTTCGCACACTCGTATATAAGGTGTCTCACTCTATAGCAGAATCAGTGCATGAATGTCTTGATTGTCTTTCTTTATTGCTACTATTTGTTGTATTTCTTGTCTTTCTGTAGTCTTTTATCTCCCAAGCAAGAGTCTCATATCGACTTGCATACAACTATAGGGAGAGGGCTGGAGTGAAGTAAGCTCGACCACATCATTCGACCGCCTCCGCCTGCTGCTGTGCCTTTCTTTTAATATGAGTTTCTGCCTGGACCGATCTAATAGTTAACCAGCTTTACCGGGAAGAGACTGAGATGGGAAGAAAGCAGCTCCTGGCTAAGTAGCCTTACGTACCTGTGTGAGGTGAAAAAAGCACATCATGCGCGAGAATGCGGTAGCGACGTTCAGTGTGCCAAACCTAAACGGAGTCTGATATCAGAGTCCAAGCAGACGATCAAAGACCTTCTCTCGCACTACATCGCACAAGCCCAAGTCAGTACGACAGAGAATGTGCGATAAGAGCACCGCACTTTCTCTGCTTTATCCATTCACATTCCCAGCAGCGCTCTACACCTGAAGAAAGGTTTCGTTGAATCTTCTCTCTTCCCGACCTCTTTTGTTGCAGTTCTCCTTGAATGGGAGCTACTGGGAGCTACAGAGATTAAGCTAACTTAGGCGGTATAGGATATCCAATCTTCCTTTCCGAGTGAATTACAATAGTTTCAAGGGCCAAAATAGTAAGTAACGGTATGAATGTTGATTCCCTTCAGTAGCTGCTCTTCTTCTCCTATATGTACCTGACTCGAACTCTTGGGCAACTGCAACTGACTCAGGAGGCACTAATGACTATAACTGTAAAGCAGGTGCCATCTAGCTCGGAGAGGGAAAGAGCCAGAAAAGCACGGAATGTGCGTAATGAAGAGAGTGCGACTATTGACTATAGAAAGATGATCATTCTCACTCTCACCTATATGTGCATGATGGTATCAAGTCTTTCTTTATTGTC
Source organism: Curcuma longa (assembly GCF_044706935.1). Classification (NCBI taxonomy): domain Eukaryota; kingdom Viridiplantae; phylum Streptophyta; class Magnoliopsida; order Zingiberales; family Zingiberaceae; genus Curcuma; species Curcuma longa. The sequence goes on along the minus strand of NW_027430826.1, from coordinate 6,289 downwards.
TGTATTTCGTGTATTTTTGTGTTTATTCGTTATTCTTCCTGCTCTGGATTGCCATAGAGACTATACCGGCTACTTGATTCTATGAATGAGAGTGGCGAGATGCTATCCAGTTCACGAAAGACGAAAAGGGATGGTATCCCAGGCCGCCAAAGAGCCCAAAGCACCGAGGAGTAGGAGAGGAACTTCCTTCCTCTTCCCGAGAGTAGTGCCTTTTTCACCCAATCTCGTTCGATGGATAGTTAGATAAGGTCCGAGGTCGGGCATCGGCAACTGATACGCATATAGGGCTCGAGACGGGCGAGCGCCTTCCCAGAAAGGAGGCGACCTGGCAATACGAGAGCAATCGACCGAGCCGTCTCATAGCTCTGAGGCCGCAATCGGTATATGCCTAGAGCGAGCTATAGCGCCAAGGGCCAATTCCACTCTGGTAGTACTACACGCATTCTTCGAATGAGGAGGTCTCTCTTTATATGCAAAAAGATAGAGTGCACATATGAAAGGCGCTTGCAGCTCAGCTAGGGGAACGGTCTCACCCAAGAATCGCTTAACTGGGCTTCGGCCTCCTATCTCACACTTGATTCTCTCTATTCCTTTCTAAGAGTGAGTTAGCAATTGCTCAATGGGAAAAAAGGTAGTCTACCAAAGAAGATATCATGATGCTTCGACGGTTAGATTCTACTTCTTCTTGGTCTATAGTGATGTTATAATGTAAACCAAGTACGACCCGGCTACTATAGTCTCATTCATTGACGTAGATAACGAGATCACACTATAGTTTATGCTTCTTGGGCGACAGAGAATTGCGGTACCGATCGGCAAAGCTACTATCGCACTCCGCTTCACCCGACTTGAACCATTGGGCAAAGGATGGTGTGGTCCAGCATCTGCTCGACAACTATGGCTTGTTCTCCTTACAGCATCTATAGTCAGCTTTAACTTACTGCCCGGAGAGCTTGCCTCGAACTGGCCATGCTTGGCGGCTCACTCTTATTCAATCAATTCATCCGCTAAAGCCAGAGAAGCATATAATCGTGATATTATCGTCGTTCTCGAAACTGGGCATACGGGTAGTACAATAGAAGGCCGCATACAGAATTGATTGATAGAGCAGGCAACTCACCCTACGCACGGGCAATGAAGCCTGAGAGAGTTTGAATAAAGAATCGTAATAACGTCAATTAAGAGTTCTTCTTTAGCGTAAGTGAGATTACTGGTATGCCGGTGACTTGACGGATTAAGCAGCCGCTTCAAACCTTCTATTCCCGGTCAATACTCACTGCGAGTGGGCGAAGAGACTGAGAAAGAGACGTCGACTTGTCGTTAAGTAACTCACATAAGACCACGAATACAACTAGTCCCAAACGATTATGACCGCTTGGAGATTGAGACGGAGCTTACAGAAGAAGCTGCTCTTGCTTAAGGCGCTCTTCCCGCTAGTAAGCCGTGCTAGTCTTCCGGCTCCGCTCTTTCTTACTTTCCCATTCGGGTGGACAAGGCTCTAAAGGGACTGAAGGCAGGGGAGGGTTTGCTTTGAACTCACACTTTGGTAAGAATGAATTGATCACTCTTCCTTTCAGCGGAATCCGCTTCTATCGCACACTATCCGCGTCCTTATCACTCGCACTATCTAGCGCTTTCCCTGCTTTTTCCTCACCTTGCATTGCAGCAAGTGTAGGCTCTTTCATTGGAGGGGACGATTCCGGCCTCAGGGGCCCTCCTCACTTTAGGAAGGAAGGCGCTCGCTATTACCAGTCCCATGTACTCTATCCACCGTAGCAGATCAAGACCGACAATCGCGCATCATCGCATGAATATTCAATGATAGCGAGATCGCCAAGCAGACCTTGTCTAACTTGCTTGAGGCCATTATCGACTGGTTCGACGTCTCATCCAAATCCACTCCCACAAAAGAGTAATAGTAGCACACAATAAAGACATGAATGCACTTCTAGTTAAGACAATAAGTGAGAGACTATAAAGACTCTATGGTGTGGCACTAAAGAAAGACGAAAGACCATCATGCAAATATTGTGCTTTAGAGTGGGCGAGAAAGACTAATTCTACTCTATTTTCGCGCAATCCGTGCTTTTTTCGCCGGCCGCACATTCTTTGCTTTTTCGGTCGAGCCCTCAACGTCGTACCTTAGGCCCATTAAGAAGAATTGAACCCCTTGTGATCGAGCCTATTCACAATCATACCCGCTCCCACATCCTCTGAGTCTGTCCTTTCAGTCGTACCTACGCGTCATTTCATTCGCGTTTATATTTATTTTAGGCTACCCCGCTCCATCGCACGGAAAATGAAGTCAAACTGAGTGTCCTTCATCTCTTTCTAGCGTTGCGTTAAGGCTTTCTCTTTTAGGCCTTCCAACTTGATTTGAACATCATAGTCTTCCCACAGCCGGCAACAACTAATTCACTCTATCCATCGAATCAATATCTCTTGGTTTTCACTCTTGGACTGCCACCCCTTACTATATATTGGCGGTACGAGTATGTAGAAGTCTCTCGAGAACTATTACTTAACTAATGAATATGAACTTCAACCCAAGAAGAGGAGCTCTTTATCCGGGAGGGAAAAGAGAGCAGCGAAAGGAAAGTGAAAATCTCTTGCGTTCAGAAGTCTCGCAAGATATGATCTTTTCCTCTTATGAAGAACGGTAAATACTCATTATTTAAGCTGGTCCCATCTTACTGTAGAGTGATGGTTCAGGACAGGATCAAACCAGGCCGCTGGGCAAATCCGTCAGAGTTCTAATTGAAATGAAGAAGGTTCGGAAAGGGACTGATTGATGCATTAGAAGGAAGGTGCTCAGACAAAAAGATACACAGCCTAAGCGCTCCAGAGTGATCAGTGAATTCCGGAAGTTCATTAGTTCTAGCTCTTGCTAAGCAAAGAGATTAATAGTTGGACCTTCGACCAGGCCTTCTCTCGTTCGCTTGGGGTACGGTTATTAGCTTTTGATCTTTGCGGACACTCCTAACTTACCTTAAGTTAAGTTAAAGTTCATTTCTTTCTCTTGAGCCTCCGGGAAGCCTCTTTATTCTCCAGGGTCATACTGAAACTCCTTAAGCCCTTCACTCCCGAGCCCCTCACCTAAGCAATCCCGGAAACCGCCCACTCCTGAAGCACCCGCGACTACCAACGATTAGCCAAGACCAGATGCACCTGAGACAAAGCAACCAGCACCGCGCAATAAGCTAGAAGATACATCTATGGATGGAAAGAAGAAAGAAGAGTGAAGGGGTTCAAGAAGAGGGACGAAGACAATAATCAGAATCAAAGCGGATGAACTGAGTTCAAAAGAGCACAAGATAGAACACTTCGATAGTGGCTGCTGCCCTTGCTGCTCTTGTCAATTCATCTATGGGAGCCTGGCATTCCAACCGGATGGGAGAGTGCCGATCATTCTGTGCGCCCGGAAAGCAGGTTGGTTCTGTGACAGGATCGGTAGCGGAACCCAGGCCCGACCGGTAATAATGACGGGAGTGAGATTACTCTTTCTTTTCTTTCAAGAGATGCTACGGACTCGGATGGCACTCTCGGAACTCTTCTCTGTGCCTCTCTTCGCGCAATCCGTGCTTTTTTCTGTGCCCCTGTATATATATTTGGCCAGTGCTCTTTCTTTTTTTCCCGTATGGTCGAGCGCTCCTCGCCCCTCTTACTCTTTCCTTCCTTCACGAGCGCCTCAATAGAAGCACTTTCGGTGTCGTACTTACTTGGGATTATCGTTCGAGAGGAAAAAGGCACAGAATGGGAGAGTGATCATATTATTATAAATATAAATATAGGCGCATTCACTTTTGAAGAGTGATCATATTATTATATTATGAAAAGCACATTTCAAGTGCGTTGCGATAGCGCTTTTCTTTCCGTCTTCTTTCTGGTCGACCCTGGCACTGACCCTGTCTACCCGTCGAGCCACCCGCTATCGTGATTGTGCCGTCCTATAAAGATCTTCCGCTTCCTTCTATTATGAAAGAAGAGTTCGAGTGCCATTAATATAGTAAATTGCGGCTTATTGAATCAATTACTGCTACTGCGACTCATTGCGGCGGAAGATTCCGAATCTTCATTTATATTTATTTTAGGCCCTTGCTTGACCTTGTCCTTTGCTTTTCACACTCGTCATACGAGGTAAGGACCCCAATAGCATGGTAATAGATAGACACTTTGACAGTAAAACACCATGAACTCAGTCGGAAGGGCAAGCCCGAACCGGAAAGCACTCAGTCTGGACTCTCCCTAACCTCACCCAGGGCCAGTCGCAAGTTCCATCCTTCCTCTCCGTGGTGCGTGCCGCGGATGAAAGAGAGCAGTCGCCATTGAATGAGGGGAGGCTCGAACACATAAAGCGATGAATGTGCGAAGTAGACTGTGTGGCAATTCTGTCACACTTTACCGAGTCAGAATGGCTTCAAGACCCAAAAAGCACTTCCGTGCGACTTCGCGGATAGGCTCCCCTCGACCACTCAACCCCATCCCGCCTTGCATACCTTACTACTGTGGAGCCTCACTGTTTGAGTTCATCATCCCCACCTACCCAAGAACATAGGAAAAGGGGTTAGTGGGTACGGAATCACACTCCTAACTCCAGGGTAGCGTACATATTAGGACAGGAAAAGCAATGAAAGACTCAGTCGGCACAAAATACTTGAAAAAGAAAGCTGGTTACCTTGCCCGTTCTTCTGCTGCCCCTTACTTTACTTGACCGTTCTCTTACTTTCTTGTTAGCTGCCCTTTCCTTGACTTGAGTTTGAGCTCCCCGTTCTCTTACTTGAGATGGAGCGCGAAATACCATTATCATTCGCAGTCGTGAATGCCCTAAAATATAGTAAATTGTATAAATGGTATTTCCATTGGGAATTTACTCTATTTTTTGGGGAGTATAAATTGCTACGCAGAGGAACTTATATTATAGTAAGGCGGCCCTTACTATATATTGGCGTAAATTGCGTAGCAGAGGAGATAAATAGCCCCAAAGGCTATTTACGACTAATCCGCCTGTATATAATATAAGTTCCCCAATATATAGTAAGGGCCCTAATATAGTAAATTGAGGAGTGAAATTGCTACGCAGAGGAACTTATATTATATACAGGCGGATTAGAACTTATATTATGAATGCAGGTAGGGTGGATTAGTCTACTTAAGGCTTAGTCGTAAATAGCCCCTTTGGCTAAGGAGATAAATAGCCCCGAGAAGATAAATAGCCCCAAAGGCGTAGACTAATCTGCCTTACTATAATATAAAGACCTCAGCTATGCTGAGTAGAAGAAATAGCCTTTGGGGCTATTTACGACTAAGTAGAATAAACCATCTTACTAAAATAGAAAGACCTCTGCTATGCCTCTTTGTGAGTCGAAAATAGACCCAAAGGCTATTTATATGCCCCAAAAATATAGTAAGTTGTGGCAGAGGTACAACTCTTATATTATATACAGTTAGTCTACTTAGTCGTAAATAGCCCCTTTGGCTATTTATATGCCTCTGCGTAGCCGAGGTACAACTCTTATATTATATACAGTTAGTCTACGCCAAAGGGGCTATTTATCTTCTTGGGGCTATTTATCTCCTTAGCCAAAGGGTCTATTTTCGACTCAAAGAGGCGTAGCAGAGGTACTTATCTTATATTATATACAGTTAGAACTTAACTTAATATTATGGGGGGCCTTTGGGGCTATTTATCTCCTTTCGTAAATAGCCCCTTTGGCTATTTATCTGCCCAATATATATACAGGGGTAGCAGAGGAACTTATATTATATACAGGCGGATTAGTCTACGCCAAAGGGGCTATTTATCTCCTTTGGGAACTTATATTATATACAGAACTTAACTATATGTTGACTTTCTTTTAGGGATATATCGGGAACTTATATTATATACAGAACTTAACTATATATTTAGATTGATTTTAGGTTCATTTTAGGGCCGAATTTACTTTTATATTAAGCTGGCATATAAGTCTTAGTCGTAAATAGCCCCTTTGGCTATTTCTCTCCCCAATATATATACAGGGGTAGCAGAGGTACTTATATTATATACAGGCGGATTAGAACTTATATTATGAATGCAGGGCCAAAGGGGCTATTTATCTCCCGGATAAGTCGTAAATAGCCCCAAAGGCTATTTCTCTCCTCTGCGTAGCAGAGGTACTTATATTATATACAGGCGGATTAGTTTACTTAGTCGTAAATAGCCCCAAAGGCTATTTATATGCTCTGCATAGCAGAGGTACTTATCTTATATTATATACAGTTAGTCTACGCCTTTGGGGCTATTTATCTT
>NW_027430825.1:0-8056 GCF_044706935.1 Curcuma longa | reverse complement strand
TGTTAGTGAGAGCCCTAGAGCCAATCATTTGATGATTGTTGTATGGACTCCTTGTATCATATTTCTACATTTTATAAAGGCATTTTATGGTTATTATACTTACTTGATATTCGTGCCATATAACTAAGTATAATAATGTCCTTGAGTAGATCGTTCGTATCTATATCAATCGATTGGTTGAATCGATAGTGAGATGATATAGAGAACACTACTCTAAATGATTCCTAGTCGAGTATTAACATTCAGGGACAATATTAATGCGACGAGACTAGCATGTAGGTCAACATGATGACTTGATCTCACAAGTCATGGATATGAGATATCAAGTTGACACATGGGTATGCATTGGAGAATGTATACTGAATGACCCGCCATGAGAAAGTATCATGGATCGTTATATGAGTGTCATATACTTTCTCATGTGGCTATTAGTATGACTATTAGTCCTTAGACCTGAAGTCACCATGGTTCCCTACATAAGGAGTTACTTACTTTGGCTTCGTCAAACGTCACCCGTAACTGGGTGGACTATAAAGGCGATTACTGGGTATGTAATAAATTATGCGGAGGGATGTGAGTGATGTAGATGGGATCTATCCCTCCCATATAACGGGAGTGATATCATAGTTCTTGATAGAGTGAGACCACTAAAGTGCATGGCCATGCCCAAATGAGTCAACATGTGATGTTGAGCTCGTTTGATTGTAGTGAGTCTACTTGGAGTTCAAGACATAGATTGATTAGAGGATGACACGGTCTATGCCTCGGTTTAATCAATCATGATATCAAGGATAGAAGGACATTTGTCACATATTGTGAAGAGTCACAATTAGTAGTCACAATGGTGATGTTGGATCTCAACATTCTTGTAACTTGGGTAGTAGTGATGTGTTGCTAGATACCGCTCACTACTTATGCACCTAAATGAGTTTAGGGCATTGCCAACGTTACAAGAACCTATAGGGTCACACACAAAGGACAATTAGGTGGAAATTAGGTTCATATGATGAACCAAGAGGATTAGATTCATGTGATGAATCAAGTTGGGTTAAGTGTAATTCAAACTAGACTAGTGGAGTTGATTTGATCAACTTTGGGAGATTAGAAGTCAAGTTTGACTTGACTTGAGGAGGAGAACTTTATAGTCAAGTTTGACTTGATTTTGGGAGTCAAGTTTGACTTGACTTTGTGCCATGTCATCATAAATGTTGACTTGACTTTTTGCCATGTCATCATCCATGTTGACTTGACTTATGTCACCTCATGGTCAATGCTTGACTTGACCATTTGACTTTGATGTGAGGTGGCATAAGAGGTGACCAATGGTGATGCTCCACATCATCATGGATGCCACATCATGGGAGTTACAATAGAGTTTTGTAACCTAAGGCTTTAATGGGATTAATTAGTCATGAAGAGCCTTGATGTGGCCCACCACAAGAGAATGAAAAGGTGTGATTTTCATCTCAACGTGAACACACTTTTTCCTCTCCTTCTCCTTGGTTTTTCCTCTCTTTCTCCCTCTCCTCTACTTCTGACTGAATCCATTCCAAGGTGCTAGCACACCTTTAGGCTTCGGTTTTTCCACCAAACAGTCCGTGTGGATACCATAGAGGAGTCTACGCGTGTAGCTCTCGAGATCCGGCACCGTTTAGACGAGCGGGATACGCGAAGGGCACGCACCGAAGGTAAAAGTCTTTTTCATGTAGATCTAGAGTAGATCTAGAATATAAAACAAGTTTTGTAAAATTTTTGTTCGCATGGATCCTTTGGCATGGACTTCCAAGGTTTCCGCAACGCAAAAAGCGGTTTTTGTGCCTCTAAAAGTCCAACAATCTAGACTCCAAACATCATCAATCACAATATCATCAATAACAAGATTGAGTAAATTTTCAAATAAATCTTCCGTGAGATCTTCAACCCTTTTATGATTAACCTCTTTAATCTTTTTGCTATAACTTTCACAAAAAGGAACCTATCTTAAACAATCATAACAAATGAGTGATGACTCCCATTCCTCACTTGGAGGGATTTTATAGGCAGGGTGAAATAAAACAGATAAAGCTGGGCAATTCTTAAACACATGGCAATCAACACCACAAAACACACAATAGTCATCGGCATAAAACACAGCTGATATTACTTTTTCTTGTTGGAGTAATCTCTTTGTACGAGCATCCATTTAGTCTTTAAGAAAAATATTTTAAATTTTCTATATTTAATTTTTTTTGCATTTTTTGAGGTTTAGAGTAACTAAAATTGTTAGTCACTAAAGCTAATAGCAACTGTCCCTGGTAATAACGTTAAAAACTTAATGGGAACCACAAGTATACGGTTATCATCAAGTAATAAAAAATATCAAATCCACAGGGACTATTGTTAGTTATAGTGATGTCACAAAGATAGTTATCTAGACTCTAAGGTAAGCGAAATGGTTGAGAATTGTATGTGTATAGTAGAGAGAGAAAGATTGGCTTAGGGGTTTATAGATGAGATGGATAGGTCTAAGATTTTGGATTCACATCAATGGTAGGTGACATTCCTAATTTATGTTTGTTTCCTTACTCTCAATGTTTACTACCTTGTGGGGATTCTAACTAAGATACCAACTCGACCTCGTCAGACTTTGTCGGGACTAAATCATGATACTCTAATGCTACGATCACTAGTTTAGGATGATACCTAGATAGCCTGGTTCTATAGCTCTCCCACTGTCACCGAGCACTCTAGCAATACTACTAGTATACTACCGTCTGTCACTGAGCACCCAATTATGGGACCCCTTCGTAGTCATCAATAGTCGTTAGCTATCCCCTATGGGAGTTTACCATCATATAAAGATCACTTTGAAAAGTCTAGTTAAAGGTTCACCTTCAGTCACAAGGCACCCCGGTCATACGATCCTAAGATCTCCCTACACAGTAATCTACTCCTCATAATCATGCACATGCGCTCACACAAACATTTCATCAAACACATTCAAGGCACACTATACATTAAACAAGTGTAAACATTTCATTGAATAGAGGAAAATAACATAAACAAGTTCTTACATCACCATCATTACATTAATATTCATCCTACATCCTAAATTGAAAGATCTACTCTATTATAAGAAGATTACAATAGGAGTGCAAGAAATAAAGCATCATCCATATGAAAGGGAAGGACTTATCTTGAAGCATGGGCATCCTTTGAAGATCTTCTTGTTCTGGTGTAGGATGAATCGGTGGAGATGAAGTATTTAGGGCCTCTCCAAGAGTGGGGAGGCGCTGTCCCCAAGCCAAGACCTTAGGGTTGGAGAAAGTCCCAAGATTGGGTTTGTTTCCTCCTTTTATACTCTTTCAAAACTACCCAGATTTTCTCTTGTTTACAAGGCTCCACCTCAATGGGGATTCACCCAATAAACTCTATTTTCTTCAATTGAACTCTAAACCAAAGTTGTAGATCATCAAATTATCTTCAATTTGGTGGGTGGATTGACCCATATCTCCATCTGAGCCGAAAGTTATGATGGTTCGAAGTTTAATCTGCAGTTTGGGCAGAGCACCCAACATGGCCATACTTTGGAGGCACGACTGTGCTATTTAGCACGGCCTACAGAAGTCATCATTCTATACACTCAGAAGAAAAGTTGTAGATCTTGAAGTTATCTACATTTTGATAGGTGACATGGCCTGTGGGTCCATCTGAGCTGAAAGTTATGCTCATTTTACTTTAAGTTTGCAAACTATCCAGATAGGAGACATGCCCGGTACTTTTCGTTACACGGCCGTGCCTGATAGGCACGGCCTAGAGCAGGCTCGCTTTAGGAAAACAGGCACGATCGTGCCTAATAGCCACGACCTTGACCTAGATCTTCCTTGGAAATGAAGCACGGCCGTGCCTTTTAGGCATGACCTCAAGCTGAATCAGGCTGAAAATTGGGGCACGGCCGTGCCTAGGAGGTACGACCCTAACCTTGGTCAGCTCTGGTAGGGGGCACGACCGTGTCTTGTAGGCACGACCCCAATGTGGTCCTGCTCTGGAAGTGGACACGGCTGTGCCTAATAGGCACGACCCCTTGCTGTCTTCAATCTGTAGGAGGGACACGACCGACTGTAGGAGGGACATGGCCGTGTTTGAGCCCTAGGAATGTGAGGCATGGTCGTGTTTTACTTTGTTGCTCCTTTTTCTCTGTTTCTTCGTGTTTGCTACGTAAGAGACTCGCCCGTGATAGCGAGCACGACCAGTGCGAGACTCTTTTCACCACTTCTTGTTTCATCATCAATTTGCATCATTTTAGCTTTAAATCACATCTTGTCAATCAAAATATATAAAGAGCAAATCTCCAGTCAAAATGTTAGAAATAGATAATAATAAATGAATAAGGTGTGATAAAGTAGAGCATATGTAATGAATTACAAATATATGACCATTAAACAATGCTAAAAAACCATATATGACCTGTAGGATCTTGTACACGCTAGAGGGGGGGGTGAATAGCGCGTCGTCGCTTTTTTTAAATCGTTCATTTTCTATCAAAAAGCACTTGCAGCGGAATTAGAAATAAGATGTAGGGGACTCGCGGATTTTTACTTGGTTCCTAACCCCCCAGGGTTAGTACGTCCAAGACCTAATTCGGGAGGTGCCCGTCCACTAGTGGTCTCCTTTTCGAACGTCGTTCGGAGGCGGAGAAACCCGTCTTATAGTCGGATAAAACAATAATATAAAATAACAAACAGAAAGTAAGACAATAAAAAGAATCAAACTCTTGGTCGCCGATTTGGAAGTCCTGAGCGCTGCGCACTCCTCCTGGATCTTCCCCGGTTGCAAGAACTTTGCCCCGTTCACGTTCAAAAATAGCACTTGGTGGAGAGGGGAACTTTTTGAAAATAATTGGAATGATTGTGCACATTCACCTTCTTTTATACTGGTCCTAATTCGACTCAACTCCCCATCTGAGTCGACTCCAGCCGACGTGGCAGATAGAACTTCTTTCCGCTCATTTATCCACTTTTCAGTCGACTGGGTTCCAGTTCCAGTCCTAGTCGACTGGATCCTCTGGATTGGTTGGTTTGGCTTTACTTTATTTGCTTCACTTATGTTTTCTCCATCTTGCTTCCATCTCCTTGTTCCTGCAAGACAAACATGCAAGTATACAAATAATCCTAAGCCTTACCTTGTGGGTCTAACATCAGAATTTTATCGAAATCCTTGGTTAGTCTAACCCACTCCACTCTGGAGAATTTATGCCAACCAAGTCCTCCAGACTTGTTGGACTTTTGCTCGGCTCTGTCCTCAGCCCCTAAGATTTGTGCTGCGGTTCGGTTCTCTCTAACCAACCCAGACTTCTGCTACGACTCGGTCACCCAGACCAGCTCAGACTTCTGCTGCGACTCGGTCACCCAGACTAGCCCAGACTTCTGCTGCAACTCGGTCACCCAGAGCAGCCCAGACTTCACCTAGTGCTTCGACTCTGCCAAGACTTCCGCATGATCCTCCAAACCAGGACTTCCCTTTGCCTAGCCTACAACTAGGACTTTCCTTGCCCAATCGTCCAGATCAGAACTTCCACTACCTAGTCTAACCAACTAGGTCTTCTCGCTAGTCATCTAACTAGACTTCATTTACTTCCACACATCCAAACATCATGTCCTGTTTGGATTAACCCTTAGTCAAACTGACCAGACTTAGGTGTATTGTCAAACATCGAAACTTTAGGTAAGATCTTAGTGCATCTTGTACCAACATGACCTACGCTCATCACTAGCCAAGGCATGGTCATGCCCTTCTAAGCCACAACCGTGTTTCCTACAGTTCCATTAGTAGCAGTCGTGCTCATCAGACAAGGTCATACTGAACTTACTAAGTATCAGCTGCTCTAGCATGAGATCAGCCAGGGTTGTGCCTACAAGGCACGACTGTGCCAGTAGAAAACTTGAGCCGAAGTTCCTGGCCGTGCCTTTGTAACGCCCGCCCTTACGTGGCCTAGACGGATGCTACATTTTTTTTCTTTCATTCATTCATACATATGAATCATGAGCATTGCAGCAGAACTTAAAACTTTCATACATGGTACTGTTGTATTCATATGCAATAGCAAACTCTATTAATAAACCTTTCTAATTCCAACTTAAGTCATGCATGTCTGGGTATACGAATTTTATTTAATAGAAACCTTAGTATATTATTCTTATCTGTAAATAGTAAACATGCAATTATTAGATTCAGAATCTAGAACGATAATAGGTTCGTTCTCTGCCAAGTCACTGCCACACACATACTTGCCTTTCGAATAAAATGTTTAGCTAATTTCATGCGTCTAACCAAAAAATCTTTTCTTCTTCTAATTTTTCTATCTTCCCATTCATTTCCAGTGGAACCCTCCTCCCCTAACTCCTTCCATTCTACCAATGAATTACTTGTAATAATTCTCAAATCTGAATCGGCTAATTGTTCTCTGATAGCACCTGCTCCTGTAGAGATTTCTCGATTTCGAAATGTCTCGAAGACTTGGGTAGTAAAAAAAAGTGGTATGCTGTATTTCCGGGATTGGATTTCATATTCGAATAAACCTCGTAATCGTAACCTTAAAGCATATATGCGATAAATAGACTTCTGTAACCATGCTATATTTGCTTGCTTAAATGCAATCTCGCTATGCTATAAATAAATTAAATAACTGATTCCACAAAAAAGTCTTTTTTTTTCACGAGGTATAGGTAGAATTATAAATTCTTATTTATACGAAATCGACCATGGATTAATTCCCCTTTCATTTGGAAGTATTGTATACACCTATAATTCTGAGTTTCATGTTACTTCTACTTCTCAAAAAATACATGTCAGAGCCGGGGGCATCCCAATCGGATTGAGCGGGATGACAGTTTCTCAGTCCGAATCTGTAAAACGCAAATTTTGATCAAATCACACATCACAGTATACCAAGCCTTCTAATTCCTTAAGGGGTTTATCTAAAAGATTCGCAATATAACTAGGAAGACGTTTTAAATACCACACATGAGTCACTGGACATGCAAGTTTTATGTATCCCATTTGATATCTTCGTATCCGAGAATCAACAAATTCCACCCCACATTGTTCACAAAATTTCGGGTCTTCTTTTTCAGCTCCAATCACTCGATAATTTCCACAAGCACAAATTCCACTTTTTATGGGTCCAGAGATTCTTTCACAAAACAATCCATCTTTTTCCGGTTTATTGGTCTTATAATGAAACGTATAGGGCTTTGTCACCTTTCCAACTATCTCTCCATTAGGTAAGATTTTATTGGCCCAAGCCTTTATTTGTTGAGGAGAAACTAGGCCAATTCGAAGTTGTTGATGTTTATACCGGTCAATCATAGAATAGAAATTCTGATTCATTCAGATCAAGCTTCCTTCCTATTAATCTGGAAGTTCTTCTCAGATACAAGGAAATGATTCAGTTCTATAGCTAAAGATCGTAGTTCTCGAACGAGCAATCGAAAAGATTCTGGAGCATCTTCTGGGTTAGATACTCTTCCTCCAATGATCGTAGCACCAAGTACTTCTTGACGAGCTCTAATATGATCAGATTTATAAGTAAGCATCTCTTGTAAAATATGAGCAACACCAAATCCCTCTAAAGCCCAAACTTCCATTTCTCCTACTCGTTGTCCCCCTTGCTTTGCCCTTCCTCTAAGGGGTTGTTGTGTAACAAGTGCGTAATGTCCACTAGAACGTCCATGGATTTTATCATCAACTTGATGAATTAATTTTAAAATATAGGACTTTCCTATTAATACAGGTTGTTCAAAAGGATTTCCTGTTCTTCCATCAAATATTCTGCTTATTCCGGTTCAAATACCCATGGATTTTTTGTTTGCTTACTGGCTTCATATAATTCAGAAAACACTAGCTTTCTCGAAGCCTCTTGCTCATATCTCTCATCAAAAGATGCTATTCTATAATGTCTTTTTAACAGATCTCCCGCTAACCCGAGCGAACATTCAAATATCTGTCCCACATTCATTCGTGATGGTACTCCTAATGGGTTGAAGACCATATCAACAGGTGTTCCATCTTGCAAATA
>NW_027430824.1:0-17925 GCF_044706935.1 Curcuma longa | reverse complement strand
CGCCTCTTAAAAGTAAAATACATTTCTTCATATATCATAAAGTTCTTATACTTTCACTTATTACATCCTTGTCCTTTCACCATTCATTCATCATGCTTTACTTCCATCCTAAGTAGGAAGAATAATTTACATATTCATGATTTAATCCTAAATCATACTATGGAAAGAACACATAAATACATTCATGTCGAACATAAATCCTGTCATGGAAAGAGCATACTTATAAATACCTTCATGTTTAACAGAAATCATGTCATGGAAAGCTTAACATAACCATGCGAAAGAACAATACGAAAACAACTTATACTGCAGGTGAGAGATGTACTTACCTTGTCTGCTCACTAGGTTTTAATGCTAAGATTTGTGAAATCGGAGACCTTCTCCGAGGTGCTCTAGCGCCTTCTTCGCGTGACCTAGCAAACATTATAACTACAACTTAACCGCAATCATTGACCTAATCTAATCCTTTGATTAATTGCCCATTAATTATTTAAATCTTAATACATAATTCATTATCTAGAAATCCATGATCTAACCAAATTCCCTTAAATGTATACTAATTACTAACTAAACTAATCATTAAATGATTAGTCAACAAATTATCATATTTCATTAACAAATAACCTTTAATTACCTACTTAATTATCTGATTAGCATATTAATCATCTTAATTAATCAGATTATCTATCACATATCATTTAATTAAAATAATCACTAATCATTTAACTAATGAACTGATTAGTATGTAATTAACCAGATTAATAACTAGTTTAATCAAACAAATCTTAATTAATCGAACTAACTTTAATTAATTAAACCTTACCTTAATTAATTAATATAATTAATTAATTAACTTTACTCTTCTTCTTCGCGTGAACAGGGCTCGGGCCGGCGTCAGCTGAGGCAGGGCAGACCGGCGGCGTCTGCGCAGTGGAAAGCGGCGACGACAGAGGCGGTGTCGGTCGACGTCTCCAGATGCGGCAGCCGACTCACGGCGGCGCTGAGCCTCGTCGGTGATCAGAAACAGAGGAGGTGGTGATCGGCTGCTGCTCCTCCACGCGACACCGGAAGGGCGTCAGCGGCGGCCGGAAGCAGGGGTCGGCGGTGGTGGCTTCTTCTCCAGAGGAGATGGCTTCAACGTCCCGCAGCGGTGGCCCCGGCTGGTGAGGGAGGCGATGCGAGGAAAAGGGGGAGGCGGCGCGTCGCGGCGGACGCGAGCAGAGGGAAAGGAGGAGGCGGCTGGTGGCTAGGGATCTCAATCTCGGCCTCCTCTTATAGCTCCCTCCCTCGGTCCGTTCCGAGTTCCTCGCCGGCAGAATCGGGCGGCCGGCCGACGCAGTCCGCGCGGGCGGACGCGGCTCGTTTGGGCGCGGGTCGCGCGGAGAGAAGGCGGCGGCCGTTATAAAGAGGAGTGTACAGTACTCCTAAATCCGATTAAATCTAAACCACTGGCTAAACCCAATTAAACAATTTGAACCCATTACTGTAGTGAACTGGGTTAAATTTTGGTTCGCGTGGTTCACTATCAAACGACTTCCGATTTGATCCAAATCAGTTTTGTTTAATTCGTCTTCACGAGACGAACCTTTTTATCTATTTTATTTTATCAAACTCCCTTCTATCATTTAACTAAAGGACCTTTATTATAATTTTAAATCTAATTAAATCCTAAAAATAGGGAAAATTAATATGGGTGTTACACTGGACCTCCGAGCTCCATGCTCGATGATTTTGCCTTACGACAGGAAGGACCTCCGAGCTCCGTGCTCGATGATTTGTCTTACGACAGGCTGGATCTCTGAGCTCCGTGCTCAATGACTTTGCCTTACGACAGACTGGACCTCCGAGCTCTGTGATCGATGATTAGCTTTACGACAGACTGGACTTCCGAGCTCCGTACTCGATGATTTACCTTACAACAGGCTAGACCTCCGAGCTTCGTGCTCGATGACTTTGCCTTACAACAGGCTGGACCTCCGTGTTCCGTGCTCGATGATTTACCTTACGACAAGCTAGACCTCCGAGTTTTGTGCTCGATGATTTTGCCTTACGACAGGCTGGACCTCCGAGCTCCGTGCTCGATGATTTTATCTTATGACAGGTTGGACCTCCAACCTCTGTGCTCGATGATTTGCCTTACGACAGGCTGGATCTCCGAGCTCCGTGCTCGATGATTTGCCTTACGACAGGCTGGACCTCCGAGCTCCGTGCTCGATGACTTTGTCTTACGACAGGCTGGACCTCCGAGTTTTGTGCTCGATGATTTGCCTTACGACAGGCTAAACCTCCAAGCTTCGTGCTCGATGATTTTGCCTTACGACAGATTGAACCTCCGAGCTCCGTGCTCGATGACTTTGCCTTACGATAGGATGGACCTTCGAGCTCCGTGCTCGATGACTTTGCCTTACGACAGGTCGGAACTCCGAGCTCCGCGCTTGACGACTTTGCATTATGATAGGCCCGGAGCACCGAGCCCCCAGATCACGACTTTGCTTTATGACACCTCATCAAGGTATCCCGATAACAACTCAACACAGTCCAATCAATCATACTATGCCTCCTTCGACTAAACTAGTTCGGGGGGGGGGGGGGCTTATGATCTGACAGGATAATGACACCTTATCAAGGATAAAATCATAAGACCGGTTCATTTTTAAGATTAAGAAATCTTAAAAATTGATTCTCCCAAAGAATAAGGAAAATATCTCAAAATATTTATTAAATAAATATTTCAGAATCTTCCTAAAAAACTGGAACGGATATCTTAAAATATTTCTCAAACGGTTACGAATATTTCGAAGATCAACTACTATAAAAAGGTAACCCATGTCCATGGGTACAGATACACTCACATCTACCCTAATTTCCTCAAGTCATTAAACTCTTTTCTCATGCCGATCCTAACTTGAGCGTCGGAGTGGCTTGCCAGGGCCCACTCCCGGTGCCATTCTAACCCTCCTTCTGAGTGCTTTTTCAGGTCCTCTCATCTCTCTGGGCGATTCTCTTCGAGGAGCGTGCACGTCAATAGTTCTGAACTAGCATCTGAACCATCCACGATGTATTGGCCGAAATAATAAGCATAGATATCAAAGATATACAATCTCAACAAATGATAAATAATGAAAAAGGTTTATATACAACAAACAACTAATAGGTAATAGAATTATGCAAATGTAAATAATACATGAAATGTCACACCATACAATAACCATATATCAAACAAGTGCAACAACCATAAATGCAGTAACTACCAATAACTACATGCACACATGCAACACGCGACAATATGCATGGTCACCATCGGCTCACTACCCCCAAACACCCACACAATGAATTAGGGCGCACGATAGGACAACTACACACACTCCAATAATAGACCACTACACGTGAGTAGGGAGCGAGGAAAATATCACTGTCTGTACTCAACATCCCCAGACACCCACACAATGAATTGAGGCACACGACAGGAATCACCCGCTCCAACAACATACCAACTACATACGAGGGGGAGGGGCAGTATCCCAGGAGAGCTATCTAACTAGTCTTGGTCGCACCCACACAGTGCTATAATGCTCTCACTTGTACCACTATCAACAATGGTTTAGTGAGAGCCAACAACATGTTATGATGCATGCTCAGTTCAACAGATAATTACTACATCTACCAACATATATTCAATATTAATCATGATAAGTCATCACAGATTAATAGCAATTAATGAGACTGTATTGAGGATAAACAGATCATATTAAGGTCAATGATAAGTATCAAACAATGAATGAAATAAAGATAGCAACAGGGTGATTAACAACAAGATTGTAGTAAATCATGCACTACAAAAAGAAGACCTGTGTTAACCAAGCACAGGAGTACCCACCTGATATATTGAATCATCGAATAAGAACTCCTCCGTATAATAGGATCTACAAATCAAGATTTTGTAATTTAAAATAAACAATACTCACTAACTACAATTATCAATTTAATTCTATTAACAACAATCATGATACATTAGATCATTATCAACCCCACCTGACTAAACCTAATCCAATTAAGCTCAAATTAACCTAATCAATTTAAATCCATTAACCCTAATGTTAATCGGATCTAATGTTAACCTTCATTTCCAATGAATCAAATTAAACTGATTAAATCAATTATTAACTAAATACTTTAACTAACTCATTAATTATCTAATTAATTTAATTATTAACTATAAACAAACTTTAATCTAATTTACTCAATTAAACTCGTTCTTTAATTAAACACAAATTCAACCGAATTTAAGTTATCCTATAAATAAAAACCACTATTCACCAGTATCAAACCAGAATCGAATCCAAACTAACCCAACCAATTAAACTCAAATTAACCTAATTAAATCAATCTTTAGTTAGATCCACCCATCAACTCAACTAATCATACAGAAACCCTAAAATCCAATTTTCAATTTCATCTACCCTACATTATAAAACAAGATTAATCCCATTAATCTTATGTTAATTAATTATGCCAACCATAACCTAATTAAAAAACAAACCTAATCTGTCAACATAACCTAACCAAATTAACCCTACTAATCAAAATTTACCTCAAATCAAAAGCCAAAGCCTCGGTTCCTACTTCAACCCAAATTTTATTTCGATGAGGGATAAAACTCAGAAAGGCAGTGACCTAGAGATTTCCGCTCAGATCCGGTCGAACAAGAAGGGCGCTGGGCGGAGGCTGCTACGACTCCTTCGCCTCGCAGGATGTGGAAACGATGGTCATACGGGAGGCAAGAAGATAGGAAAATCGCCGAGTGGCGTAGCGGAAGAAGCAGGAGGTGTTGGGTTGCAAGGGTGCAAACATAGTCCCACGTCTAAAACACATGGGAAAGATCATGGGTTTAAAAGGATGGAAAGTATCTCCATTGGAATGAGGCCTTTTGGGGAGAGCTCAAGAACAAAACCATGAGGGCTTAGGCCCAAAGTGGATAATATCATATCATTGTGGAGATGTGGACATTCTTTAGACCCTACAATTGGTATCGCTCTGATACCAATTAACCGTCGGATGAGCCATAATCCAGATCTAACCATGTGGGGATCCTCGGGAAAAACAAAAGAAGTAGGGGAGGCTCGGACCATGAGGGACATGGCAGCCGGACCATGAGGACATGGCAGCCGGACTATGAGAAATGGCAGCCGGACCATGAGAAATGGTAGGGGAGCTTCCAGTAGTCCTTTGTTTGAGGGGGGGATTGTTGGATTGCAAGGGTGTAAACATAGTCCCACGTCTAAAACACATGGGAAAGATCATGGATTTAAAAGGATGGAAAGTATCTCCATTGGAATGAGACCTTTTGGGGAGAGCTCAAGAACAAAACCATGAGGGATTAGGCCCAAAGTGGATAATATCATGTTATTGTGGAGATGTGGACATTTTTTAGACCCTACAGGAGGAACTCAAAATCGACGACGGAGGAGTTAAATAAGCAGGGAGTCGCATGGCGCAAACCTGGGCATGAAGGTGGAGGAGGGAAGCGACGGGGGTAGGAGTGAGGAAGAGCAGGTCACCTTCTTTATTGGCGTTAGAGTGTCGGCTGGATGAGGAAGGGGACGGTCGCAGGCGGGATGCGGCGGCGGAGCGATGTCTTCTCCACTCGAGCAACAATAGTAGGGGAAGGCACGACGCGGCACGAGAGAAATTCTTCGCTCGACTTTTAAAGCCTGAAAGGTGCGGGGCTTTCGGCGCCGGACGCAGGCATGCGATGACGTCCACGTCGATTCCGACAAACTCGGTCGTCGGTGTCGCGGGTCGCGCAGCAGGATTGGCGGTCGCGCGAAAGGCAGCAGAAATTGCTATTCTAAGGGAAGTCGAGAATCACGAATTCCCTTAACGGAACGGGTTTCGAGTTTTTAAAAAAAAAATCATATCCACAACCCTATATCAAATGGCTATTAAATGGGCCTTAATTGGGCTTTAAATTGAGACGGATTATTTGGGCTTTAATTGGCTAATGGGTTGATATTAATTAGTGTTGATTTAATGGATTTAATCATTAAATCCAAATGAAACTTAATCCAATAAATACCTAGTCTAATAATTATCCCCCTTTAATCTTTATTAATCAATTAGGGTTATTTATCTAATAATTAACTCCTTAATCTTTATTAATCAATTAGGGTTATTTACAATTAATCCCTAAAATTTCTGGTATCTTACAATGTCATATTACATTATCTTTCTAATACGATAAAACAAAAATAAATACTCAATTTTTTAATTAAATAATAATGTTGAATTATCATTAATTATTTTCTCAAATGTAGGTCTTCAAAACTCTTCTATGTCATCAAAAAATTGAGTATTTTTTTGAAACACATTATCACAATTTAAACTTGCGGTGACCCATATAGCAGTATTTTTCATAATTTTTTAACCATTGTAAATGTGTAAATTTGTGACACACTGAACATGTAAGTTGCCCTTTAATGCTCTATCCTACTAAGGTTGCATATCCAAGGAAACCACTTATTGTACCTAGTAATGGAGCATGCAATTGAAAATTCAGTTTAATTGAAGCATCATATGTTTGCACTCCTATCTCCCATAAATCCTTCAAATCTACAATAAAAGGTTACAAGTAAATATTGATATTATTTCCTGGATCAATTGGGCCAAGTATTAATAGTCATAACATAAAATATAGTTGTTTAATACATATCCATGGTGGAAGATTATATGACATTAAAATGATGGATCATGTACTATGTGTCACACTCATATTTTTGAATGGATTAAATTCATCTAATGCTAAACCAAATCTTATGTTTTTAGGATCCTTTACAAATTCTGAGTGTTTATGATCAAATGTTTGCCAAGCTAGAGAGTCAATTAGATATCACATGTAACCATCCTTTGTGTGAGATTCAAAATGTCATCTCATATGGGATGTTGTTTTGGATGACATGAAGAAACGCTATAACTAAGCTTTATTAACAAATACAATAAAATCTTATGTGCAATTTTTCTCTTTTCACCTATAGGATCATCCTCAGATGTTTCCCATCTAGGCTCATTACATGTTTAGTATTAAATTATGTCTTTGTCCAACCTCCAATACAAAGTGCAATCATTAGGGTAAGCATCAATCTTTTCATAACCAAGTCTTATTTGCTTCATCAATTTCTCTGCTTCATAGTATCTAAGGCAAATCATCCATTGTATTAAGAAATGTTTTCTCTCAACAAATCTAAAAACATATCAAAAATTTTATTGTTAATTTTGCATAGACACTTTAAGTGATGCAAGCGAATCATAAATGCAAGTTTTGAAAATATCTTGCATCTTAAATTTTTTTTTGTGAATCATCAATCAATTTATAGAATTTCTCAACCTCTCCCATTTGAATCTCCTTATCATTTTTAAATTCTTGTGTACTAATTAAACTATCATTGTGCTCTGGAATGTCAAATGTCTCATAAACTAAATCTTTCATATCATTTGCATCTTTATGAAATGGAACAGAAGTAGAGTTTGTAGCTGCACTATATGTTATCTTTCCATGAGCTACCCAATAAGTACAACCTTTGATAAATCCATCAACTGTCAAATGATCATAAACAACCTCTCTTGAAACAAATATATCAATCTTACACCATACATAATGACTTAAAATTATTCCATTTATGTTTGCATTAAAAAATACAAAATGTAAGAACCTTTCAACTCCAATTCTATACTCCTCTATTTGTCTTGATAAAAACATTCAATTCTTATCCATAATAATTCTTCAAAAAAAACACTTAATAAAATAAATGTAACCTTATGATAGAATGTTAAATTTTAAAATACATGTATACTAAATTTAACACTCATAAATGAAGAACTATGCCACAAAATGAAATTCAAATAATAAAAAGAAGAATTGTGTGGCTAGAGTGAACCTAAATGAATCCATGCTCATAAGGTAAAAAAGAAATGGAATGTCTATCATCTATAAGGTCATAACTTCAATCAAGAACAAAGAAAGTAGCATAACATAGGAAGTAAACTAAATCTTACATATAATGAGAAAATATTAAAATGCAACTAAAATTAAAAAAAATGCACATTAATCCCAAATTTGATTTAACAATTGTATTAAACCATTAAAAAAAGTCCAAGGTTCATAACTTTCTTACTATCAATTTGATAAATTCTTTCTTGCTCTACCTATAAGAACTACAAATTTTTAGTACAAAAAATAACGCAACAAAATAATCGCCCCTCCTCTACACCCTTAATCCAAAAGGGGAAATGAACAATGAGTAAGGCCAATAACATATCATCTAATGCCCCAAGTAAATAACATACTAACAATGAGTATGTTAGTATACAAAAGCCACTACTAGGTTTCACATTAGTTTCATAATGAATGAGGCTATAAGTTTCAGATCACAAAGTTTATAGCTCAATTTACATCAAAAAGAGCTCGAGATATTCAATATGAGATATTCAAGATGTGGTAGAATTGACAAGGGAGTTTCTTTGTCAGGTCAAGTACAATTTTGATCTTCGTCTAGTCACGTTCATAATTATCTGACGAGTAATTTCTATTAATATGAGAACCAACAAGCATGAAATGTAAAAAATTTAACATTAAATTTTAACAAAAAGTGAGAAACCACAAGTGTAATTATCTAAGGAAAATTTTGAAACTAAATCTAAATATGGTAACATAGTTACATAAAGCTATTAAACCCCATGGACATAGATGTTTGAGTGTACTGTAAACCATGCATACAAGGGAAAATTTGTTGGCTAAGCTCTCTTGCATTTTCTTAATTATGCAAATTGAAGGTAAGCTAGTTTGTCATCAATGACTTCTGTGTTGTGCTTTGGAATAGTTTGATTATATAAGATTCACTTGGTGTTTGTAAAACCTTATCTTTGAGAAAAAAAACATCAATAGGAAAGGGACATAGTTCTTTTTATTTTGCATGATATTACAAACCATTGCATAACAAGTTGAGATATTACATGATAAAGTTAGTTGCTAAACATTGCATAACAAGTTAAAGTTAAATCTTGCTAAATTAGTTTTTGTTCATTCCGTTACATATTCTCTGTTTGCTTTATTAAGAATTTAATTTGTCAATCTATCACTCGTAAAATGTATAATCACTATTTACCCCTCCTCTAACAACAAATTAGATCCTAGGTCGCACATTAGTGAGGCATGTAACAACAATAAGTAAGCTTCCCTTGAGAAGTTTATCATCAAAGTCTTTGGCATCAAACCACAATCCCTTATAGGGAAAGACTAATGTGTCAACCAATCTACAATCAAGTTACTCAATATATTATAATGAATTTCTTAAAGAATTTGGGAATAGTAAATATTCTAATCTTGCCCTTTATTATTTCAAAGGATAATTACTATGCATATATTGGACTTAACGTAATAATCACTACACGGTAAGTCTACTGTTTTAATATTCTTAGTCACTCAAAATCTTCATGAATCTTTGTCATTAGGCTAAATCCACCAACAGCTACAGATTGTTCAATTTGCAAGTGATAGTTAACGGAGCATAAAAGTGGTAGTCACTACTTAGACATTTGGGAATTCTAAGCTGATTCAGGACTTGGCTTGTGGAAGAAATTTCAAGTTCTTGAACCAGATGCAATAAAGGGCCATAACAAGGATCAACAGCAACTTGAGGATAAATGTGAAATAGGTTCCATGAATCATTTAGAAAATCTATAAATAATTTCTGAAGGAAAACAAGAACCATAAATTATCCAATGTTTCTCCATCAAATGATTAAGGCATAACACTCTGTATAAGAGAGGACTTATGAATATAAAAGTTTGATGATAAGAAGACCATCTTTAGCTTAGCAAACAGTAGAACTCTACTTGAAGATTTAGCTTCATTTTCATTCTAATTACTTCCTCTATTTATTTAGCATCATTTTCATTCTAATTACTTCCTCCATCTGCATGTCATAGCAAAGGGCAACAAACAAAATAGTAGTTGCCTTTTCTAAAAGTCTATTTAAGAAAGTCATTCTGCATCTCACAAGTTTCTGATGTATATATCACTACAAAAATAATAACATTTAACGATCAAAATTTTGATTGTTAAACTCATTTAGCGATCGAATAATTATAAAAAAAATCATTAAAAAATTTATCATAATCCTATTTAATGACTGAAATATATTTCGACCGCTAAAGAGCAACCGAATTGATATTCGATCACTAAAATTAACGACCAAAATAGTATTCGATCGCTAAAATTAGTGATCGAAATATCATTCGATTGCTAATTTTAGCAACCGTACTAGAGTTCGATCGCTAAAATTAGCGACTGAACATCAGTTCGATCACTAAAATTAACAACCAGCCTCTATTTCGATCGACCTCTATTTCAGTCACTAATTTTAACGATCGAAAACCATTTCGATCACTAATTCCATTGTTAATATTTAAAAATTTTCACCAATATCCCTTTATTTTTCTATTCTATATTTTATTTACATACAATTCATATCACATACAATCCATATTTACAAATCACATTCAAAATATATATCACAAACGTATCATGTACACAATCCATATAATTTTAATAAAATAATATCCAAATGATACTATATAACTAAATTAGTCATCATCTAAATGATATAATATCCAAATGATATAATATATATATATATATATATATCCAAACCATACAATCAATATCCAAATGATATTCTACGATACAATCAATATCCAAATGATATTCTACGATACAATCAATATCTAAATGATAAAAATATATCATCATCTAACCATGCATCAAATAAAACCAATGAAAAGATAATCAGTTTCCCATATAATAAATAACAACATAAATAATAGCAACTAATGTTAATCTTAACATAAAATTAAATTTAATGAACTAACCAAACACGCCATACATAAATAACATATCATAGGAATACATCTGAAATAGATTCCATGTAACATCAGCAAATCTAAAATTATACGAGTAGATGTACTAAAAATTCTTATTTACTTTATTTGATGACTTGATGAAGATATTGTACACATTAGGTTGCAACAAGTAGATGTACTAAAAAAATTTATTCTCGATGGAATGGTTTAGATTTTAATCATGTTTGATCAATTACATGTGCAACGCATGAGTCATTCAACTGATAAATATTACGAATTCAAGTGTTTGCCAATTTGTCACTTGAAATGTGCCACCTGAAAATACTACTTGTTACTTTGTAAAGCAACCATGTTGTATTAGTTTTGGAGAAGATGTATCATTGTTGTCACACTTCAATTGGATGAGAGAACTAACCTATTAAGTTGTTAGATCCAACTACTAGCCCCAAATCTATAAGCCCAAATTAGTAGTAGCTTGTTCATCTAAGCCTATAGAACTCCTTTATGAATCAACCACTCACAATGTGGCTAAAGTGAGGTGTCACGGCATAGGCCACTAAGGCCTATGCCTAGGGCCCCAATTTCCTAGGGGCCCATTTTTTTAAAAATTTTAATTATTATATATCTACATATTTTGAAAGAATAATAAATTTTTAAAATATCTTTATTGGATTTTGGAAAGATCATTAGATTTTGTAGAGATTTGGCATTCATTGGATTTCATAAAAAGTTTGGCATGATTCTAATATATTTAATATTTCTCAATACTCGAAATTATAATTTATTAGTTTCTTTATATTCCTCTCTTTGCTTCCTTATTAATTTAATAATCTATTTTGTCCAACTTCAAACATTTTACTTATTTGATAGTTTATTTTCTTTTCTCAAGACATTTCTGAGATCATCACAAGGGGTGCAAGGAGAGGAACGATCTTTTATTATAAATTTTTCGGTGATCTTAAAATTTAAAGGTATCGTCTTCCTTATTTCCCTATCAATTTTTTTTTATGTTTTTGTTAATTTCTTATTTTTTATCAATGATTCATATTGTAAACTTATAATCTTATCAGTTCACATTAGAAATTTATGATTTATCTTCATATTTCATCTTTATTCTGAATAGTTCATATTTATTCTTAAAATTTTAGATTTTTTTTATTCTGAATATTTCATCTTTATTTACTAAATTACTCTCATATTTTAATTATGATAAAATTTTATCAATATAATAATTCTAATTTCACATTTCACATGTCATTTGTCAAACTTTGAAATATCATCAGAATAAAATTATAAGACATAAATTAGATTTTATTATTATTTAATTTTAAATTATTTTTATTTCCATAAAATAGTAGCGACTTATATTTTTATTATTATTATTTGAATATAAATATGTCTGCTAAAAAATATGATTCTAAATATACAAAACGCATGAAAAAAAGAAAAATAAAAGAATTTAATCAATCTCAAAAAGGTGCACTTGATAAATTTGTTAAAATCAAAACTTCAAAAATAATATAATTAAAAATTTAAATAAAAAATCAATTGAATTAAAAGACAATATTATAGGAAAAAAATAATTTAGCAATGTTATCAATTGAAAAAAATTTATTATTAAAACTTGAATATGAAATTTTAATTAATAATTTTGCATCTAAAAAAGTAGAAAATTTAATTTTATATAAAAAATTTATTTTTAAAATTAATATTTTAATTTATTTTAAAAAATTTTAAATCTATCATGGTCGGTCTCAAGTCCAAATAAAAAAGGATGAGAAAATATTTTTTAAAATAATAATTATTATTTAAAAAAAAATTCGCCTAGGACCTCCAAGAGGCTTGAGCCACCCCTAGGTGTCACAATTGTTTTGGTCTAGTTATTTTCATTTTCCATATGCTCAACTTTTAATGCAGCACTTCAGAAGTTGAAAGCACTTCAAAAGCTAGAAGTTTTGAACTTGGGAGTCAACAACATTAGTGGTGCATATCTTGTGCATCTTAAGGGTGCGTTTGATTGGAGATCATCCGTGATTACTTTAGTTATGTGATTACTAAATAATCACATAATCAAGGTTATACGGAATAAAACATAACCTAATATTATTTGGTTTAATCCTAGATAATGAGACAAAACCTTGTTTGTTTGAAGGTTTTAATACATTACTTTAACATTTACTATATTATCCCTAATTCAATTATAATCATTTTTTACAACTAAATTAATTTGATATTTAATTATTTTTAAAATTAAATTAAATTATTAATTATAATATTAATAATATAATATATATTATAAATTTTAAAATTTTAAATTATCTTAAGAGAGGCTCTAACAAATAGGGAAAAGTATTTGAATAAAACCGAATCGGCTGAATTGAATAAATCGAAAACCGATTAAAAATTGAAAATGTCAATTAGAAATTTATATTTTAAACTAGGAATACATGAAAATAAATATTGTCTGTGACAAAATATTACTTGACATACACTACTCTTTGGCAAAGCTAATTTCACACAAACACAAAATGAAAAATTCACACAAACATAACTTAAATCTACAAGAACACAAAGGTGTGCATGGAACCTTCAAAAAGAGATTGTATTGCACCCAACAATTATGATACAGCAAGCAACTAAGTTAAATTTCATTGCCAGAAATAGAACAACAACTATGATACAACAAACAACTATTGTATTAATTTAATATCATCTTACCAATCAATAACTCAGCTAAAATTTTCTCATCATAGATAAAATAAAAACTACAATGCAACAACAAACACAACAAAGTTGTGAGTTCCAACTACTTAAGTCTCCCCTAGATCGAGTTTGTCCATCCATTGAACTCATCCAAGACTATATCATAGTAAAATTTTGATATCTCAAAGCTAAGATACACCTGATCCATAACACAAAATGAAAAATTCACACAAACATAACTTAAATTTAATCCAAAATGGTATTCATCCAAGAAGTATTGTTCAAAATGATAGCACGACTATCCAAAAGTATATCCAAAATATAAGTACCAACAATATATGCCAAAATAACAATCTAATTCAAATATTTAATTCATTCGGAATGAATCTCAGAGAGCAACTTCAACACATAACTTCTCTTAAATATCTTTGGCAATGCGAAAAAATTGTCAAACTTGTGTTCATCCTTAAGAATATACTCCCCAACATCCATAATTTGTTGCTCATATAATTCAGAAAGTTCTATTAACTCTTCGTATATCTTCTTTTTTCTATGATTATTCTCTATTTGTTGTTTGAAGTAGTTAGAGATCTCCTCATCAGATTTAGAAATAGAAGTAATATATTTTCGAATCTCTGCCACCAAGTAACCTAGAGCATTATCAGACTTTCCTTTTTTCTTTCTAGTTAACTTCTTGTTTGTTGGACAAATTGATGACTTAGAGTCTCAGATATCTTCTGGTTGTCATCATCAAATTCTTCATCTTTGTGACTTTCAATATATTCTTCTTTTTCAAGCTCAAACGTGTCAATCTCTTCATCACATAAATTTATCTCTTATACTTCAACTGGGGTTTCTGCATTAGTTCCTGTGGTATGATCTTTCCTCCACACAGACATCAAGTCATCAAGGTGGGGGAACTCTTTGTTCCTTAAACCAATAACAACTGGATGACTCTAAATTAAAAAATATATCATTAGTAAACAAAATTATCAGACCAAAATTACATTCAAAAGATTATCTTTTCAACAAAATTTACATTCAAAGGAAAGTTTGTGATCTATTAAACACAAAAATAGAAAAAGATACATTTACCCAATCATCGAAGACATCCTTTATTGCAATGATACACTTCTCAACATTGTTCCATCCAAATCCACTACTATGATTCAAGATCTCGTTGATAGCATGAAATTGTCTCTTCAGTAGCTTGTACCTTGACTCGATATGAGGGGTAGCTTTCAGATTGTTGGATGACAATTTAGCAGCCATGACTTTCTCCAAATGCAGCAAGTACCCAGTTCAAAAATCATTCTCGCTCTTCCAAGCTGAATTTTTGTTTAACTCAACAAGGCAGTCAACTAAAACAGCATCCTCTTATTTTGTCCACAAGTGTTTAGTACTCGGTGTTTTTCTTTTGAACTTCGTTGGCATTGAACTTTCTACTTGTTCAGTTGGTGCATCCTTGATTGTTGCTACTCCTTTTATCCTCTTTTGGCTATGTCCTTCCATTGAAAACTGAAATTAAACCATCCAAATAACACATTATTCTTGCATAAAACATAATCAAATTGTTTAAATAAATAATATACAAATCTAGATACAATCAAATTGTTCAAACGTCAATATACAATCAAATTGTTCAAACATAATAAATCCAATCAATCAAATTGTTCAAACATAATAAATCCAATATACAATCAAATTGTTCAAACTTAATCAAATCCAGATATAATCAAATTGTTCAAACTTAATCAAATACCCCATTCTTTCTGAAAAAATGCAAATCAACAGGTCATCCACTCTCTTTCTTCTCAGATCATATGGATAATTATAACACAAATCTGCAATTACAAGGTGACGAGCATAATCTGATAATTTCCCTCCTTGAGGTTTACTGTGAAACATCCATCTTAAACATCTTCCAACGGACATCTTTATCATAAAACGATCTAGTCACTTCTAATTGGAACTGCTTGTACAAGACAAATATCATGTAATCTATGGATCGTTCAATAAATCAGAGGACTACATGATGATTATTATATTAATGTAAAAGAAATCAACTTTGCCAACATGTATGATTTACAGTAAAAAATATAACCTATCACTACAAGAAAAACAGTCATAGACATCGATTTTCCACCGGTGTCTATGAGAAAATCAACCGCTGTCTATGAAGGCACTGTAAAAGGTCTGACATTTTAGACATCGGTTTGTAACCGATGTAGTATCAATTAACATCGATTTTCGAATCGATTATTTACCGATGTAGTATCACTCAACGACATCGATTCTGCAACGGTGTAAAATCGATGTAATATCTATTTAACATCAATTTTAGCAACGATTTTCGACCGATGTAATATCACTTAACGACAACGCTTCCAAACCGATGTCATTGATGCTAAAACTGTTGTAATAACACTTAACGACAACGCTTCCAAACCGATGTCATTGAATCTAAAACTGTTGTAATAACACTTATTTTTTTATGTTGTTTGTAAATTATGATCGAGCAAGAGTGACATCAATCTAATTCCCAATAGTACAAAATTATCATAATATTATAAATTCACCCAACAAATCACAAATAGAAAAGCACCGATGTATTTAATCACCTCAATATTTACAAATAACCAAAAGTAACCAACACAAATATTCTTCTTGCAACATATTACACATTCCATGAAAAAAACTAATAGAGATACACATCAAGTCAATATCCACAAATTACATTCCATGAAAATGTATGCATCCTCCATGCAAGGAAAGTCATCCATTGCTCATGCCACACAACACATTTTCTAATGTATAAAATTGACCATTGTGTTGACAATGTAGTCCAACTTAAGCTGAAGCCTTTAGGGTCACAAAATAGTGGAGTGTATCATATTAGTTCATGTTTTTTCTTGAAGGTTTGCTCAAGCCACCATCTGAAAAGAAACAATGCGATTGAACATAGGATGAAGCCTTTAGTGTAACAAAACAGTGAAATATATCAAATCAAACTAAAGCAATGTATTAGATCAAGCTTTATCTAAGCCCCACAAAGTTTTTCAATAAAAAATGATACAAAATAAACACAAAATAAGAGAAATTGTTTACCGGTGTAGTAATCAGGACCCTCTTAAACTTGTATTTCCATTTCATTCTTGTCCGTGTCTGCTTTAGCAAGACACAAAATCATTTCTTTGATATATATGAATAGCAGCAAAACTAATGTAACCAACTGAAATATAGAAAGTATTTGTGGCAATAAATGAAGATAGTGAACAAACATAGGAACAAATTGCATCATCTTGAAAGACTTCAAAATTAACTTTATGATCCATCAATTAATAGCCATGCTGAGTTATATTATAAGAAAAACATAATATGGATCCTTCTAAGTACTATTTTTTTTCATATGTCTGCATCTGAACCTTGCAGTCATTTAAGTGACAACTAAAGGGTTCTAGAACTTGTTGAACAAGTAAAGTGATAAAGCCAAGAAAAATTATATCTGATAGCTAATATGCATGTGTGTCTTACAAGTGAAAGCTTAAATATAGTTTCCATGCTCTTAAACAATCAGCTGCAAGGCTGCATATTTCTGTTAGCTGATAATATAGCTGGAGCATGAGGCAGCTCCAGGGAAGATGATTTGTTAAGTACTTTACGTTGCCCTCTTGAGGACGAGGAAAAAGATAAAATGTTGAAGGCATATGGAAGGTATCATCTATGCATGTTGAGGACTATGGATGACCTTGATGAAATAATAATACTAAATGCAAAGTTATCACATAATATTAACAGCCTACAAATAACCAATCCTCTAAGTCATTACTCTGCTGGTGGA
This sequence comes from Curcuma longa, assembly GCF_044706935.1. Lineage (NCBI taxonomy): Eukaryota > Viridiplantae > Streptophyta > Magnoliopsida > Zingiberales > Zingiberaceae > Curcuma > Curcuma longa. Next base: position 467 of record NW_027430824.1, on the reverse strand, counting down.
TCCAACCATGATGCTAATGATTTTTGAAAGTGGGGAAATGGTATTCTGACTTCAAAAGCAAACTAGTAAACTTGCAAGAGTATGACCTTCGTTGAATTTTTTTTTTTGCAGAAGTACAACTAAAGAAGCAACTTTGTAGAATTACCACTATAATAACACATTCCAAACATACTAAACTCTTTAACTTTCATCAGAATACAACTAGCATATTAAACCGAAACTACAAAGCTTTCAAAATTCGAATACCTTTCCTACTCAAATGTAATCTAGCATGCATTCAGCCCACTCGGATCGCACTTCATTAATTTCAACCGGTGAGTACTTGAGATTTGTAAACTGTAAAAACACATAAATAATATATTAGTAAAACTACGTACTAAAACATTTCTAGTTTAGTTGCTACATACAGTTCATATGGTCTATCCTGATTTAATTCACAATATGATTTATCAGCATTTCTGTGCTCA
>NW_027430823.1:0-9930 GCF_044706935.1 Curcuma longa | reverse complement strand
GGAAATAAATAAGTGTTTGTAGATATTTACATTTTGTTTTCCCACTTTTCCATTCAGTTGGACAAAAAACAATTGATGAAAATATATTACTTCCCATTATCTACTTTCTTTCAAGGGAAGTAGAAACATGAGAAATTGTTTTTTTTTAATTTTCTTTCCTTTCTTCGTACTTTGTCTTATAAAGTTTATCGGTTGAACAAAGAAGAGTGAGACGTAAAATACTTTAGAGAAAAAGTCTTTTTACCTCAAAATTTGTCCATTTTTTTCAAAATGCCCATAAAGTTTTCAAATCGCCATTATCAAAATATGCATCAGCTTGTTAGATCTTAACTCGCCTATAATCTCTAGGGCACAAATCAATTTGCTCCCTAAATACATTTTTAAATTTAAATTTTGACTTGTATTATTAGAAAAGTTTAATGTGTTTGAAATTTTGGTCACAGGCTGATTTGCAACTCACCTTTTGACACCATTATATGCCAACATAGTGTAGTTTTAAGTTGCAAATTGTTTTATAAATCAGATTGTGTCCTATAAATTTAAGATTTGTATGGTTCTGGAGTCACAAGGTCATCTTATGACTTGTGTTGAAACCAGAAATTCAAAAAAAATTATGATCTCACAAAATTTAACGCCAAGTTGTTTTGCAAATCAACTTGCATTATAAAAGTTGATATTATTTTCAAACAAAGTGGCTGTAAGTCGATTTGTAAAGAGCTTGCAGTTGAATTTTTGAAAGATTTGGATTTTTTAGGGTTTTGGCTTCAATACAAGTCATAGCATGGGCTTGTAATTTTTAAAAAATATTCTTGTTGAATTTAGAAGGCTCAAGCTAATTTGTAAAATAGCTACACTCTGAAACTTAGCATTGTGATGGCACAAAATCACTGCTAAAATTTGAGGCACATTAAACTTTTCTCTTGACTTTAACACAAAATATAATGTGTTTGTCACTCCAGAAATATTAAAATTTTTAAACTTTTGAGTCCTTAGTTTGTGCCTTGGAGATAACAAACGAGTTTGAATTTTTAATTTGAGGGTATTTTGACAACAGAGTAAACCACAACCCAATGGCTTGACAAATTTGCTCATTGATCTGGTTTAAAAATATTATTTTGGAGAAACAAATTTACTATGAAGAAATATGTCATTGCTAAGTTTAAAAAAATGATAAACCAAGGTTCTTCGTAATGGTTTAGTCTTTGACTATGCAATCTCTTAACAAATTATATATCAATGCTATCTAGATAGGTTACGTTTTCTCTTTAGCTCTAAAGTTATTTCATGATATGTGATCTTCATTTACCAAAAAATAGATGGCTTTTAACAATGCATCATATCATTCACATGACAGAAGTAGAATAATCTTCTCCAAAAAACAGTGATGAAATACAATAACCAAAGGTTTGAAATTTTCTGGCCTTAAATTTTGTTTCAATCTATGTATTGAATATTAAAAAAAAATCACCTCATGGGTGAAAATCTAATGCTTGGAAATAATAGCTTATAGAATGTTGCAAGCTTTATGATCCCACTTTCTTGGAACCATTATTCAAATTTCAGGCTACGTGCCAACTCCTTTAAACAGCCAACCTCGGAAATGCATCCTTGATGTTGATTAATTCCTTCATGGCATCTTCCATATGCAGTCGATCTTTTGGTGATTCCTTGGAGCACAAAATGCCAACTCTAAGCACTGAAGCAGAGCACTCTAGCATTCTCATTTTTGATTCATTTGTTGATACATCTGCACCACCTGCTTCTTCTATTTCCATCAAGAGGTATGGGTCTAATATCTCAGCGATTCGTGTAGGAAGTGCCATTTCAACAAATTTGTGGATGTTCATTCCTTCTTTGAAGGTATCACTAGTAGGCCCCTTTCCAGTAAACATCTCCAGTAGAAGTATTCCGAAGCTGTATACATCCCCTTTAGCTGAAACTTTAGTGGTCATTCCATATTCTGAAATGTATATAGAGCAGTGAGCAAGTTTTTGAAAGATCAAACTAGACGGACAATAAGAAATTCTGTTGAAAGTTCAAGTTTTCCAAGGAGTCTTAATAAATTAAGATGCCACAAAACACAACCTATTATATGCATCTTGAAAAATATAGAATGTTAAAAAAAATCATCTGGAGGAGCATAAATATGAGCATGTTCATGGATTCCTATGCAATAATTATACTAAAGATAATATTCATGGATTGTAACAAATGATGATGATCTATACCAGTGATTTTGTTCAAGACAAAAATAAATAAACAGAATAAGAGTGCATTGGCTAGGAGCATGTTCTTTTGTTGAGATTATTCTTAGTAAAATCAGAACCCAGAATAAGGAAATTAACATACTGGCTAGTTTTGATGACTGCCAATGTTCTTGAATCAAAGGGTAATTGAGAAACAAACCTGGAGCAACATATCCTATGGTCCCTTTCAATGTGGCTGAATTTGTCTGTCTCAGGCTTGAACTTGATGAACTTGCAGTTTTGACAAGAAACTTGGACAATCCAAAGTCACTCACATGTGCAACCATGTTATGATCCAAAAGGACATTGCTTGGTTTCAGATCACAGTGGATCATAGGGGTCACGCCATGATGATGGAGGTATGTTAAAGCTGAAGCCACATCTATAGATATGTTCAGTCTTTGGTTCAGGCTTAACCTTTGTAGTGCGCCCTCATCGGCTTTAGGATAGATCCAATTCTCCAGGCTGCCATTTGGTAAAAACTCAAACACTAAAGCTTTGAAATCATTCCCTTGGAAGTCAATACTCGAACATAATGTTAAAATCTTGATGAGATTTCGATGCTTGATATTTCTTAAAGCTTCACATTCTGACATGAAGCTTTTTAAAGCCCCTTTTTGCTGGAGGTTGAGTACCTTCACTGCAATCACCTCGTGGCCTTCCCAATCTAGTTTCCCTTTGTATACAGATCCAAAGCTTCCCTTGCCAATTAGATTCGCAGGTGAGAATCCTTCTGTGCCTCTGAACAGCTCAGCAAAAGTGACCATCCTGTATTGCTCCACGATGTGCGAGTTGACATCAGAAAAGCCTCTTGACTTTTGAAGCCGACGGCAAATTGCAAACAGGCAGACAAGAAGCATGATGCAAAAAAACACTCCCGATACTGAAATGACTACAATTAACTTTTTGGTTAGACGTTTGCTCTTTGGCGTGCATGATGGTAAGCTGAGCTCTGGGAGGCCTCCACAGAGGTGACTGTTTCCTGACACTGAAAATGCAGTAAAATTTTGGAAAACCCCACTTACTGGTACTTCCCCTTCAAAATAGTTGTAGGAGAGATTAAGAAAAGACATAGTGTTAAATAATGGTATGCTCCCAGTTAAGTTGTTGCATGAAAAGTCCAACACTTGAAGGCCTTTTAATTCACTGAATGACTGCGGGATTGATCCCTGGAAAAGGTTATTTTGCATGTAAAGATACTGCAGGACTTGACATCCGAGGATTGTGCTAGGCAAGCCACCAGACAGCCTGTTATTTGAGACATCTATGGTTTCGACGTTCCTCAACTTTCCAATATCTGAAGGCAGTGTTCCTGTCAAAAAATTGTTTGAAACATTGAAGATGATGGTGAGGGAGGGGATAGAGAGGATTTCTTTTGGTAGACTACCACTTATGTTGTTGGCTGCAAGGCTTAAGATAGCTAACGGGCACTTTCCAAGGCTAAGAGGTATTGGACCACGCAATTTATTGGTGTCGAGGACTACGATATACAATTTGGTAAGATTGCCTATTTCTGTAGGGATTTCTCCAGTCAAGAAGTTGCTACTCAGGTTTATTATTGCTAACCTGTTGATGCTTCCCAGTTCTTTAGGAATGGTACCACTGAGACGGTTGGACCGCATATCAATTATTGATAAGTTAAGATTTCCAATTTCTGCAGGAAGGCTTCCAGCAATTTGATTTTCATTGAAGTTGAGCACTTCAAGATTTTTTGACAAATTGCCTATGGATTTGGGGAACATGCCACCTAAATTATTGCCTTGCAGTTCCAAAATTCTAAGGTGGGTGCAGTTGCTTAAAGCATCAATAAAACTCCACTCTGCAATACTTGTTGCTTCCAGCTGATTACCACCAAGAGTAAGTGTATCTAGATTTTTCAAGCGGCCCAAGCTTTTAGGAATGATCCCAGAAAGATGGTTGGCTTCCAGCTTTAGAACTCGCATATTGACAAGATTCCCAATCTCTAGTGGGATAGTGCCGTTGAGATTGTTGAAATGCAGAAAAAGTATAGTTAATCTGCCAAGATTGCCGATGCTGGACGGGATGCTACCTGAAAGTTGATTACTTGACAGGTAAAGCTCAACAAGGGATGAAAGGTTACCTATTTCAGGAGGAATTGGGCCTCTGAATTTGTTGGCAGATAATGAAAGTATTGTCAAGGTTGAAAGGTTCCCAATCTCAGGAGGAATTCTTCCGCTGAGATTATTATTCCAAACGTCGAGGTCCTGAAGCTTTGGGAGGGAGTAGATACCACTTGGGATCTCTCCTTCAAACATATTTTTTTCCAATCTAATGAATTGTAGGTCTAAACAGTTGCTAAGGTTGCCTGGGATGGTCCCATGCAACCTGTTGACACTCAGGTTGAAGTATTGGAGATTAGAACAATTCTGAAACAGAGACAACGGAATCACATCTTCAAGAGAATTTATCGCTCAGAACGAGACTTTGAAGATGAGAAAGAAGGCCAAGCTCCTGCGGAATGGGACCATTAAGTTGGTTCTTACGGAGATGGAGCTTCTCGAGAAAAGTGAGGTTGGCTAATGATGCAGATATTGGACCTGCTAAGTTGAGGTTCTCCAGCTCTAAAGCTGTGACTCTAGGTTCACCTCCAAGGTTATCACATGCGACTCCTCTCCAATGGCAAAAATGGATGGAAGTGTTCCCCCAGGAAGCTAATGCTTCGGATGGATCAGAGAGGAGAGACTTGAAGGAGATGAGAGCATGTTGATCAATGGCTACTTGGGAGGAGGGAATTGCAAAAGAAAAGAGCAAGAGGAGCAAAAGGATGGGGCATGACCATAGAGAAGATGGAGAGGTTAAGCATTTCACTCTACTTGCCATGCAGATTAATGATCTCCTGAAAAATGAAATTTTGTAAGAGGAAGACTGATTCGGGTTGCGTTGCTTGAGCCTTGCACAATCCTGCCTTATATAAGTCACTGGATGAATGCTGTACGTTAGAGGTATCCCATGTTAGATGGAAATGAAGAAATGAATATAGTCAGTCGATGCTTACTGATTCATTATCGCTGCATTAAATATAAATAAAGCTAAAGCTATATTTTATTATCCAAAATAAAAAGAAAAGTCAAGCGTTCACCACACGGGCACGGGCAGTAGAATTTTCTACACTGTCAAGTCTTATTAGGTCGGAAACTTAAGCCATTGATTGTCGCATTTTATGTGAGTCATTGATTGAGGGATCACTCAGTATAAGGACACGTTCGGGGAAGAAAAAGAGCAATTATGTGAGTCTTTGGCATAAAACTTTTTTATGTGAGTCATTGACTGATCGGGGGGAGGATTGAGAGGTTGATAAGCCTGCACATGACAAGAGGAGAAGAAAAAGCTTGAAACAGCAGTCTTGTTTCAATTCCATGTTGATATTTTCTTGGACTGTAAGGTGGGTGAATACTTTGGATATAAGAGTGGCAATTAATCTTGAAAAAAAAATATTATAAGAGTGGCTTAATCTAATTTTTCTTATTTAATTATTTTCTAGTTAACCTGCCTAATATTATTTTTAGCAGTAAAAATTGCTATAAACCTGTAATAATTTTAACAAAAACTGCTTAAATATTAATTAAAAATTGTTATATATTATAATAATTTTTGTTATACATTGTCACTGTTTTAGTAGTGACAGTGTTGGAGAAATATATTTTAACAAGTAATTTTAACCAATATTAGAATAATTTTGATAAAATTAAAGTAGCTTTGACCATATATTAAAGTTAATTTTGTCTAAAATTATTATAAAATATTAAACTGACTAATAAAGAAAGATATTTTTGGATGAAAAATTTAGATAAAATACTGTTTTGATTTTTTTTAAACATAGGGTATTTTTTATAATAAGGGAAATAAGAGGGTTCTTATTTTTATTAGAAAAGAAAAAAAATTTCTCTTTGAAGATCATGCAAGAGGTGATTTTTATGGCAAATCATTATCATAATAATAAATGAAAGCAACATATTACCTCACACTCTTGGTTCAAATCGAAAGCTACAATTCAAAGGTTTTTATCACTAACTTTTCAGGTCAGAAAAATGTGGAATAAAATATAGTATTTTTTGTGATAAGAAAATTAGATGCTTTACTGCAAAAAATCAAAGATCAAAGATCAAAGTTAGAAGGAATCAGTAAGCATAAAATGTTCCCCAAGTTAAGATGCATTATTCATTCATTGGTTTTTATCATACTTGTATAAATAGGTATTATTACCAAACACAAAAGTTTTGATGAATCTGTAGCAATTCATATCCATATTATCTACGAATTTAGATAGAACAAATTAACAATACTTTGCTAATTTGCTTCAATCAAGTGAATAAAACTTGACATAACTTGTCCTTGAGAAAAGTCTCGAGAAGACGCCGTGCTAATTAAGGGATCACAATAGAGATTAATATATAGAACATTAATGATATATTTGACGAAGTATATCTCGTAGAAATGTATCTAAATTTTGTTGTTTATTTTTCTCCTTGAGTTCGCATCCTGACAATTGGACTTCCTCTTACAATAATCAGATGTCTGATCAATCGTGATCTATTTGAATTTTCTCCTGCATATACTAAGTATCCTTGAGAAAAGTCTGAAGGAGATGCCGTGCTAATAAAGGGATCGTAACAGGGATTGATATGGAACATTAATGATATATTTGATATAGTATATCTCATGGAAATGTATGTAAACTTTGTTGTTTATTTTTCTCCTTGAGTCCACATCCTGACAATTGGACTTCCTTTTACGATAATTAGATGTCCGATCAATCATGATCCACTTGGATTTTCATTTGCATACTAAGTGTCCTTGAGAAAAGTCTGGAGAAGACGCGGTGCTAATAAAGGGATCGCAATATGGATTAATGAAACATTAATGATAGATTTGATATAGTATATCTCATGGAAATATATCTAAACTTTGCTATTTATTTTTCTCCTTTAGTCAACATCCTGACAATTAGACTTTCTCTTATGATCATCAAATGTCCGATCAACTATGATTCACTAGGACTTCCTCTTGTATAGTAAGTATTCGGTCAACGGTGATTCACTTGAATTTTTTCATTATCAAATATTCGTCAACCTTGACATACTTGACTCTTCTCTTCACCGTCAAGTATCCAGTCAATCTTCACTTACTTGACTCTTCTTCAATATTGTAAATATCCAATTAATTTTGATCTACTTGACTCTTCCTTTATCATCTTGATCAAACACCATATTGATCAACATTTATCATATTAGTCAAACTCTATCATATTGGTCAAATATTGAAACTCTTCAATTTGAGTCAACACGAACTTGATCAATCGATTACACTAATAAAATAATCTATAAAAAATTAATAAATTCTAGATTTTTTACTTTCCTAGGACCTTAATTTATCATCTCGGCATTATCTATGCGTTATCATCTTGGCTTGCCTCGCCAATGATTCATCCTCTGGTACGACCTAGCTAGCTAGGAGCTTTATCCTCTTTTTTTTTTACAAAAAAAGTTTTATTTTATTATTTTTTGTTTTACAGCTCTTCCATTTCAAACTGTGAATAATCAAAACTGTGGTTTCATCTCATCATAAGCTAACAAATCTTTTCTCGCTTGGACTGCCCTTCATATTTACAATATCTTATAAGTCGTCTAGTTTACTTTCACAAGTTCTCATATTGCAATTGTGCAGTTAATTAATTTCTTGTGTAATTTTTTATGCATGATTGTTCTAAACTTAACTTGGTGTTGCTTTAGTTTCATTTTGTCAAATATCTTAATCTAGCTACTACGAAGAACTTAAATATAAATAAGTTGGATTTTTTTTCTCTCTTTTCCAATTGTTTATTTATTGCATTAGGAATCAAGATAAGTAGTTAACCTTGAATTATATGATGCATCTGTACTAATTCATATCCATATTATCTACAATTTATTTTATGGAAGTTTAAATAAAATAAAATATTTAATTTGGGTCCCTCTCACTGGGAGAACACTGTTATTGGTCTTCAATCAGGTGTAAAGAACTTGACGTGACTTTCCTCGAGAAAAGTCAAGTCAGAAGACACTGCGCTAATAAAGAGATTACCATAGGGACTGGGAGTAATGAGCATTAATGATATGTCTGATGTGATATATCTTGTTGAAATGTAGCAAAATTTTGCTTCTTATTTTTCTCCTTAGTCCACGTCTTTAGAATTTTCAACTACTGATATCTCAATCCATCGATATTGGACTCGTAAGTTGGTCGACTGATCAAGAGTTGAATTTATTTTGTGTCCTGGAGTGAATATGACGTGATTTGTCCGGTAGAAAATTCTGAAAATTTTACCTTGTTGGACTAATTTTTAAGCCATGAACATTATCATAATAAGAACAGATAGCAACACATTAATTATCTCACACTCTCAAGTCGTAAGCTACAGTTCAGAAGGTTTTTATCATTGATTTGTCAGATCAGAGATCGATGGAAAAGTGCCGAGAGAAAAAGGTGGAAAAAATACATTATTTTTTTGGTAAGAAAATTAGATACGTTAATTATATATTACTGCAAAAGATCAAAATTAGAATTGTTACGAGATTACGGTAAGAATCGACAAGAAGAAAATTAAAGAACACACACAGATTTACGTGGAAAACCCTTGACGGGTAAAAAACCACGGGCAGAGAAGAGAAATTCACTATCAAAAGGTGGAAGACAATGACGGCACACAATCTTTGTGTTTTACAAGTCTCATTGGAAACCCTAGCAATAATAAGCTTTTATAATAAGGAACAATCCATATCAACCGTAGATCTGTCATAATTTGATTTGATCCATATCAGCCTTAGATCTATCATAATTTGGTTTTCACCATATATGTCGCACCGCGACCTTTTCAGATCGGATCACACGGATTTGGGTCATCAATATCTAACAATCTCCACCTTGACACGAATTCCAAAAGCAAATAGCAACTCAACACAACACGTCTTCAAAAGAACATTCTCCACCTCTTCCACAAAAGCCCTCACGGGCAAAGCTCAGCAACGAACACCAACCAAGTTTAAGCAATGCTTAAACTTGGATATAGGGAGTGACTTAGTCATCATATCGGCAGGCATGGTTGTCAAAATCGCGAGTCAACTCGGCGAGTTTACGAGTTTACGAACTATTATTTCAATTCCGTGTTGAATCAGCTTAAAATCGGCCCCCCTTGTAAACTCGTAAACTCGCGAGTCAACTCGATAAACTCGGTAAACTCGCGAGTCAACTCGGTTAAATTCGGTAAACTCGGTAAACAAAGGAAATCTTTGTTTGATGTCTTCCTTTTATCAAATTTGGACAATGGAAGCTTATTTGGTGTATCTATTGGACTATTTTTGTATGAAATTTTAAATTTGTCATTTTGTAACTTGATGTTGAAACATAAATTTTGAAAATTTAGTATCTTTTCATGTTAAATTTTCATGTTTAGTCTTTTTTATATGTGAAAACATGTTGTTGATAACTATGTTTATGATTTTTTTATTAAATATGTGAAATAGTGATTGCTCTTATGAAATTATGATCAAATATATATTATTTGACATTTTATAACTCTTTTTTGGATTATCTGTAAACTCGTACGAGTTTACGATACGAGTTTACGATACGAGTTTGTGCACCCCTAATCGAGTCAACACTGGAATCGCGAGTTTGACAACCTTGT
>NW_027430822.1:0-3995 GCF_044706935.1 Curcuma longa | reverse complement strand
GGCTCTTATCGCAACTGCTTATATTGACCAATTCAAATGCCCTAGATCTCCTTCTAGGGCTCCCACGTCGGCTAGTCAATCCACTATCGTAGCTAACTTAGCATCTCCAGGTGCTTGGAATGCTGACATAGTGGTTGTCAGATCAACCTTGACTCCGCTGCGTCTTATCCTTATCCGAGCGCCTGGAAATTAAGGTGTTCTCGACCAATCGGACTTGCCACCTCATTCTTCTCGTTGGCTCGAAGAATTAACATCCAAGTGCCTGGAATAAATAGGGGCACTTGAATCGTTCGGGTGCCCGAATCCATTAGGGGCGCCCGAAACTTGAAGTTCAAGTTCCTTAATGTCCTACATCACAGAGTTAGTACAATGCAAATATAATATAGAAAATTAGGTTTAGACAGTTTTACAACTATCTGGTCTTGACTTTTGAATTTTCAGTGAAATCCTAGGTCAGACCAACGCCTATTGTTCCCTTTAAGGGAACACGCCCTCATCTACTCCTCCCAGGAGACTTACCTTTTACCAAACATCCAGTCCTACATACTTGTTTAGACTTCTACTCAGCATCCAATCCTCTGACCCCCAAGACTTCCTTTTGATATCTGGTCCTCACTGACCTATCGAGTTGCTAGACTTCTGGTCCACTAATCCTCCTAGACTTCCCGTCTAGTGCATGCCTTAGATCTGCCAAGACTTCTTGCTCGATCCAATTGACTAGGATTTCTTGTCTATTTTTGCCTAGCCTCCAACTAGGACTTTACTTACCTAGCCTCCAACTAGGGCTTTTCTTGCCTAACTACCGACTAGGACTTTCCTGTGTTACCTGCACACTTAGATTAGCTCATCAACACACAACATAATTTTAACTTGAATAATTTTCCATGATCGAAACATAAGTTCAATTATCTGGTGCTCCCTGCACCAACAACCAACAAGTCCATGCCAAGTCTTTCCAAAAGGAGGTAGAAGTCCTTAAGGAGAATACTAGCCCAAGTGCCTCAACTAAACAAGTTCAAAAGGAAACTTCAACTCAAGTTCAATAACTTGAGAAAGAAAATTTCATTTTGAAAATTCAAGTTGAGGACCTCAAAGGAGCATTGAAATGATTACTTTAGGCTCCAAGTACCTTGATATGATACTTGGAACTCAATGGGTCATTTGTAATTGATCCGGACTTGGATACGAAGCTAAGAAACGATACAGATCATATTTATCATCAGTTAAATGAGCCAATAGAAGATAAGTCCAAGAAAATCTAACTTGACTAATCAAGTTGGATTGAACCAATATTGGGTCCCCAAAGATCAGATTCATTATTTGAATTGACCCTATCAAGGTCATGATTCAGGATGAGCCAATAGGAAAATTATTTTTATAATTAGATGATAAAATTGTATGATTATTTGATTTGCTACTTTTTATTATGCATGCTTAGTTTAACTCCTTAATTTAGAATGGTTAGTTAGAAAAAGTTAAACTAACCTTGACAACATAGTATCGGAAGGGATTGGGATGATAGTAGGCAAGGAAAACTTAGTCAATGTATATGTAGGTTGTCATTCTACCTAGTGCAATCAGCCTAGTGGAACTAGTTAAAACTACCTCAGTTCAATATGAGTCAGTTAGACCCAGGTTTTCAAGAAGGTTAAATATACAATTTCTTAAAAAGGTTTTGTTTAGGAAGTGATCGTTGTTCCGATATCCAAGAAGGTCTCTATCTTGCCAGGACTTGAAAGTCAATTTTTGAAATATATATTTAACTAACTGACAACTAAACATAAATCTAACACAAGGTCAGATAACCTTTTAGGTTCAAAATTAATAATCAACTAAAATTAAAATCTATCTCACAAAATTCATAAGACTAGCATGTTTGATAATTTAGAATAAGTGAGATATTAAGTTAAAATCAACGAATTCAAATGTAATTCTAATAATTCAAACTTAATTTAAAATTCTAATAATTTAAAAACTTAATTTAAATAATTTAAACTTAATTTAAAATTTTAATAATTTAAAAACTTAATTTATATAATTCAAACTTAATTTAAAATTCTAATTCAAATAGTTCAAACTCAATTTAAAATTTTAATTTAAATAATTCAAAACTTAATTTAAAATTCTAATTTAAATAATTCAACTTAATTTAAAACTCTGATTTAAATAATCCAAGCTTAATTTAAATAATTCAACTTAATTTAAAATTTTAATTTAAATAAATCAAGGTAATCATAAATCAAAATAAGCAAGTACTCATCATCTTCTACTTAATCAATTCAACTAGTTCCTTACTCAAGAAAATAAAAATTGAAGAAAAATGGACTAAGTCCACACATAATCAAGTCAAACCTAGTAGATATCTTTACTAAACTCTTACCTGAAGCTAAGTTTTAGCACACTCAGAAGACAACTGAGTTCCTCACTCAAGAAAATAAAAATTGAAGAAAAATAAACTAAGTCCACACATAATCAAGTCAAACCTAGCAGATATCTTTACTAAACTCTTGCCTAAAGCTGAGTTTTATCACACTCAGAACATAATTGGGCACTAGTTCCTCACTCAAGAAAATACAAATTGAAGGAAAATGAACTAAGTCCACACATAATCAAGTCAAACCTAGCAGATATCTTTACTAAACGCTTACCTAAAGTTGAGTTTTAGCACACTCAGAAGACAACTGAGTATGTGCTCAGTAGCATAGGTCTTTCTAACATCTTAGTTTTGTTTAACATATATTTTCAAACTTATATTTTTTAACTTATGTTTTTCAAAACTTATATTTTTCAAAACTTATCTTCTTCAAAACTTATGTTTCAAAACTTATGTTTTTTCAAAACTCATGGATCTAGCCTAGGTCAGACCATAGAAAGCATGAACCTATAAATATAGGAGTTAACATCTCACAAGCATATTAGGGTTACCTTTGCTTGTGTATTGAGCCACTTAGAATGACATGCATTATCATAAATCTTGGCTAAAAATATCATATCAAATTAATCAAGTTAAGTGATCATTCACAGTAAATGACTAGTTGGAAACATACACTTGACTTGACTAACTTAGTGAAAACTTCTATCTTGTGATAATCAACTAGTAACAAAAGTAAGACATTTTGATAAGGATAATAGATGATTTATTTTCTAATATTATATATGTGTATTGCTCATCATGCATGCGTAGACTCTAGGACCTATCTTTGCTTGTCTCATTAATTGTTCAAAGTTCTTACAAGCATTAATTGTTTACTTAATTTCCTCACAAATGGAGTCTTAAAGAATCGAAACTTAAAATCCAAAAATGGTCTTTAAGTTTAAAATATTTTTTAAATGTTATTAATTTAAAATATTCTTTGGAAAATTATTTTTGGATCATACCTTTTCTTAAATATTTTTGGATAATTAATTGAAAATTATATTTTTTAACTTCACTATTTTTTTAAAATAGTTTTTGAAAACTCATCATTTAAAAACTTAGATTAATCTAAATTTTTCTCTAAGTGCTTCAACTATATTTTAAAACTAATTTCACATACTTAATTATTAATCAATTGGGAATAGTCTAAGTTTTCTTGATTTTTATATATGTCAAAGAGGGAGAGAAAAATAAAGTTAAGTATAAAAATTGGAAATTATTTTGACATTAAGAGGGAGGATTATGTTAAGGAGGACTTTGAAATTTAAATTTGACCCATGCTTACTTTACTTTAGAACTATGTTTACTTAACTTTGTATCGAGTTGTTATAATAAAAAAAGTAAAGATTATTGGTGCAGGGAGTACCAGATAATCGAACTGATATTTTGATAATGACAAAGGGTCAAAATTAAGCTTAATTGTGATCTAAACAGTTATATCCAGGTAGCATGACTAAGAAAGTCCTAATAGGTCAGGTTGACCAGATACTAAGCAAAGGAAAGTCCTAATTAGAGATTAGGCAAGTAAAAATCCTAACTGAAGATTAGACAAGAAAAAATACTAACTAAAGGTTAGGCA
>NW_027430821.1:0-11109 GCF_044706935.1 Curcuma longa | reverse complement strand
CTAAGTCTTATTTATAACCTAACAGAATCATCTGGGATCGTTGATCGTAGATAAACTTCCTCTTGACGGTTGATCCGTTCAATGCTGATCTAATGGTTCAATTCGGAGATTGCCTTGAATCTCAAACATTGATTTGATAAAAGGATTAACTTTATCCTTTTTCTTCCAAACGTTAAAAGTTTCCAAAGCTTTCAAACTTCCAACGTTTAATCCACCTAACCATCATGCCTTCCAACGTTTAAAAACATTCTCCAATGTTAAGCCATGCAACATTGCACGTTGCATTTTCTTAAGCCATGCAACATTACACGTTGCATTCTCTTAAGCCATGCAACATGGTTAATTAATCTCCAATTAAACCATGCATTTTGCACTCTAAAATATGCTTAGTGCATGAATAAAAGATCATATAAACATAGAATATCAATATGAAAATACATAAAGATATTCAATAAAAGTAATAAAAATATATGTATACCCTACACACATCACACCCCCAGACTTAAACTTTTGCTTATCCTCAAGTAAAACATGTCTCTAGATTCAAGTAGAAATACATAGCACATCAATCCAATACTATCAAAGCCTAACAATGGTGAGCATGAAACTCAAAATTATTAAGATAAGGCCTAAGAATAAGTTCTCCGTGCTTAGTACAAAAAGTGGCCTTGGTCTATTCGGTATCAAAATCCTACTTAAAGTTAAGTCATCATACTACCGTATTCTTAAATATTTCCAGCCATAGACACTTACCTACCACAAGCTAGGGATATCTCTTTTATTGCACAAGGTCTCAAAGGATTGCCTCAAGATCAATAGAAACATAGCAATTATTTCTCCAGTAATCCTTACCAATCTCAAAAGGGTAATTGATAAGTTTTCACTCACGACACTATTTTTAATCCCCTTTATTCTGCTTTTTTTATTAACATATATGCAAATGCTTTGAAATTAGAGAGACATATGAGTCTGAAGCATTGCTTTATTTTTGGGTTCAAGATTTTTCCAAATGAGTTGACAAGACTTGAGTTTGTCTAATAACCAAAATGCAAAGGAAGGTAAACTTGGAAACACTAGTACTAGTCCGGTCTCATGAATCATGACTAACTTCAAAATTAATCAACCTCCTAGATTAGGCAAAAGTGTAAGAGATCCTTAGACTAGGCTATGTCTCAACTCTCTCAAGGTATACTAGCTCATTTCCTATTATGGTAGATAAGAAAGGACATAGGACTTAGAATACTAGCCACAAGCATTAAAACAATCATCTAGAAAAGATGTGCTAGCATTTTTACAAAAGGACAAACTCCTAAGATGATGTTGGTGATTATTGACATGCTATCTACCATGAACTACTAAAATAAAATTCAAAGTAAATTTCAAAATAAATTGTAAAAACTAAAATTCAAAACAAAATGTATAATGTATTTTATTTATTTACACTATCTACAATGCATGGTCCTCCCCCAGACTTAGCTCATCATTATCTTCCCCGATCTGGAGGAGGTGGGTACCTAGGAGGAAATCTAGGGAATTGAGGTAAGTGGCCTAAATATTCATGATATTGGTATAGTGAGGCAACCTGTTAGCGTGTAAGGTCCATGGATCTCCTAAATTCCTTCTCTTTATTCCACTTCCTATATTGATTCCCCATAAAACTTTTCCTGAACTGCTCCTGAGTCATGGCACCATACTCATCTAACTTGCGTTGGTGAGCAGAGTGCTCTTCATGGAGCGTGTCCAAATAACTACGGAAAGCAGAAAAATAATAAGCTAAACCTGACTCACCATATGCATAGGAATGTCTAGCAGGTTCATCTCTATGGGGAATAGGTTCATGATAAAAGACTCCTGTGTAGGATCGATACACGCGCTAGAGGGGGGGTGAATAGCGCGTGTCGCTTTTTCTCGAAAATCGTTCGTTAACTATACAAAGCACTTGCAGCGGAATTAGAAAACAACACAGGGGACACGCGGGATTTACTTGGTTCCTAACCCCCCAGGGTTAGTACGTCCAAGGCCTAATCACGGGAGGCGCCCGTCCACTAGTGGTCTCCTTTCCGAATGGTGTTCGGAGGCGGAGGAACCCGTCTTACAGTCCGTAAATAAAATAAAAAATAAAGACTGAATGAAATACAATAATAAAGAAAATCAAACACTTTTAGCCGATCCGGAAGTCCTGAGCGCCGCACACTCCTTCTGGATCTTCCCCAGTTGCAAGCGTTTGGCCTCTTTTGCGTTTCACAGCACTACAGAATGATTTGGGAGGTTTCTGGCTTGAATTATTGGCTTCTGCACGTTGATGCCCTTTTATACTGCTCCTGAGTCGACTCAGATGCCAATCTGGGTCGACTCCAGCCTGCGTGGCAGATAAAACTTGATCCTTGTCGTTATCTGCTTCCTGAGTCGACTCAAGTGGCATTCTGAGTCGACTCCAGCCTGAATCCGAGAAAACTCAAAACAACTTTTTTGTAGATCTCTGAAAGGGCTTCGTAACGCATCCAAGTTTACCTCATTCTAAGACCCGAGTCAAAAGTTATGGCCTTTTGAAGTTCAGCCTGCATTATGGTTCCTGAAAAATAAGCATGCATACAAAGAAGCAAACCTAACTTTACCTTGTGAGTCTAACTTCAGATTTCTCCTGAAATCCTGGGTTAGTCTGACGCCTCCTGTCCCACTCCAGAAATACACCCTTACCCACTCCATTCAGGAGAATTTATGCCAACCAAGTCCTCCAGACTTGTTGGACTTGTGCTCGGCTCTGTCTTTGCCCCCCAGGATTTGTACTGCAATTGATCCTCCTGATCAGTCCAACCCTCAGCTGCAGCTTGGTCCTCCTGACCAGGCCCAGCCCTCAGCTGCTGCTTGGTCCTCCTGACCAGGCCCAGCTCTCTACTGCAACTTGGTCCTCCTGACCAAGTCCAGACTCTACCTGGTGCACTTTGACTCTGCCAAGACTTCCGCCTGATCCTCCAAATCAGGACTTCCCTTTGCCTAGCCTACAACTAGGACTTTGCCTTGCCCAACTTCACTCACTAGGACTTTCCTTGCCCGATCGTTCAGATCAGGACTTCCACTACCTAGTCTAACCGACTAGGTCTTCTTGCTCACTTCCACACACCCAAACATCAGGTCCTGTTTGGGTCACCCCTTAGTCAAACTGACCAGACTTAGATGTATTGTCAAACATCGAAACTCTAGGCAAGATCTTAGTGCATCTTGCACCAACATCCTGGTGGAATGATGACTCATGGTCATGCTCCAAAGCCGGTCGATAAATGGGAGTGGAGTGACTAGGGGTTGGATCTTGTAATATCCAGTTGTCAATCTTTCTTATGGTAGTCCTCAGGGGGTTAGGTAATGGGAATGAAAATCCTAACGCTCTGTTAAAAGTGTAACCCCCATCGACTTTGAAAATCATTTTTATAGCCAAGCAAGTTTTAATGTCAATCTTGGAGTTGTCTATAATAGGCTCTAAGTATGAAAAATTGCAACCCAAGCTCACGGTGATGTTTGTTATAAGACCGCCAACTACAATAATCCTAGTAGAGGATTTAGCTATTTTAGTCAGATGTTGGAGAAAGTGAAATTCTGAATTGAATTCAACCTCATTAAGCATAGCCCAGATGCAATAAAGTTTCATCTTCCTCACTATGTCGTCACTATCAGCTCGACCAAAGATGGTCTTGGTCAGCAGTAAAGGTACCTAAAAACTGAGTTTTACAATAACGAGGCTTTGGACTTGGATGGCTCGTAGATTTCCTCCGTAACAGTGATCAATTTTCAAAATCAGCTATTACTAAACCTCTTATCCAGTTTCCTAATCATATCAGTGGGCAAACCAAAATAATTATTGAAATCCTCTAGGGTCCACTTGTATTCTTCGTTAAATAATCTGAAATTGATTTTGTCTTTATAGTTCTCATCAGTGGTAAAGTAGATCTCTAGAGAGCTAAGGAATTCTAGGGTTATCTTGGGGTATGTTGGATGCCTAATGTTCATAAGATTAATCCAGCCTATGTTATCCAACATCCATTCTATGTCGTCCTTAATCCCTAACAATTTCATAGTGTAACCATCAATATAGCGAGAACAAATAAGCTTCCTAGATGCTAAACAGTTGTATCTAGCTTTTTGATCATCATTTTAAAAAATAATACCATGAATATTGTCAGTACCTTCGTCGATGGCTTTTCTCTTCCCCTTGTCTCAAGTTTTGCTCTTCTCTTTTGTTGGAGCCTTCTCCTTTGCTGGCTCCTTTCTTTTTCGTCTTTCGGGCTCATCTCCTCCACCTGCTCCTACAGATCTACGGATACATTTCATCATGTTGCCTGATCTGAGGGAAGAAGTAAAGAGAAGGAAAAAGAGGTAGCTAGGGAAAGAAAATGAGGATTTGTGAGTGGATCTTAGTGGAGTGATGATGAAGAAGCGGAGAAGTGAAGGATGATGGATGAGCGGATTTGGGAGTGAGATTGGGAGGAGAAGTTTAATAGTGGTTAGGGAATTTGGGGGCACACGAGCGTATTTTAGGACACGCACGGTCATGTGCCATTTTATTGTAGACGAGGCACGACCCTGCCTAGAGGCATGACTTGCAAAAGGTGGCTTTCTGTGGGTGAGACACGCCCGTGCCTAGGTGGCACGGTTTGTTGAAAGTGTGGATCTGTGGAAGAGACACGACCATGCCCAAGTGGCACGACCTCAAGAAGTCGCAGCTTTGTGAAGGGAACACGGCCGTGTCTTGTAGACACGACCTCAAAAGTAACTCTGCGCAGGAAGAGACACGGTCGTGCCTGATGGCACGATCACGTCCCGGCGCTGTTCTGTGGAAGAGACACGACTGTGCCTAATAGACACGACTTAGCGTTGTTTGAGGTGTGACTCCAGATTTTCCTGTAAACAATAGAAAAGTCTATCACTAACTTGCAAAACAATCAAAAATAATGAAAAGAAAAACATAAAATCTCTTGGGTTGCCTCCCAAGAAACGCTTGTTTAAGGTCTTTAACTCGACCTCTTTTTGCACACGTGTTCAAGGCCTATTGGATGAAGCCTCGTAATCGGGGCCTGATCGGCGCTTGGTATTTTTGTTTCTTTTCAAAAGGCTTCCTTAATACCCCAGCCAGTATGGGTTCTTCCATTAACAAAGGAAAGGGTTGATGCAACCACTTCTTTTTCATTCGGACATCATCCAACTTGCAACAACGTTCCTTCTCCGGAAGATAAGCATTTGAATCCAACGAGAGGTTAAAATCCACTTTCTTGTTTACCACTTCCAAGGACAGCTTGTGATTCTTCACGCGATTTTGGCTCCTATAGTGGCTAAGAACGGCCTCCCTAAAATGATCAAAATTGACGGGTCCTATTCCATGTCAAGCACAACGAAATTAGTAGGAACAGTGAATCCTCCAACTTCTACCGGCACATCCTTCACCATATCCATCTGGTATCTACAAAAATGATCTACTAGTTGGATGGCCATGATAGTAAGTTTGAGATCCATATATCCACATTTCACACATGTCGTATAAGGAATTATACTGACGCTTGCTCCTAAGTCATAGAATGCCCTACCAATAGTCATCATACCAATTTTGCACGGGATGGTAAAACTTTCTGGATCTTTAAGTTTGAGAGAAAGTTTGTTGCTGAGAATTATTGTGCTGACTCCCTTCGTTAGAGCTACAGTATGCTTGGCCTTTGTTATTTGTTTGGTTGACATTAGTCCCTTGATAAATTTGGCGAACTGAGGCATCTCAACAAGAGCGTCGAGAAGGGGAATGTCCAAAGTGATGTCTTTGATTAGGTTGTATAACTTTTCAAACTCAACATCTTTTTATTTGTATATGAGCTTCTGAGGGAAAGGTATGTTGCGCACTAAAGTCTTCTTTGATGGTTCCTCAGTGGGTGTAGCGGTCTCAACTTCTTCCAATTTATCTTCAATAATCGGTGTAGAGGAAGGAGGTTACTCAGCAATTGTCGTGCATGAAATACCCTCCAAAGGAGTAATCCCTTGAGGCTCCTTACCCTTCAAGATCCGTTTGCTCCTCAGCTCAATAGCCTTGCAGTGCTCTATAGAGTTGATGTCCGGCTTTCCTGGAAGTGCACCCACTTGCCTTGATGAAAGAGAAGAACTGAGATGTGCCATTTGCGTTTCTTGCATCTTCAACCTCTTGTCATGGTCATCTAATTTTTCATTGATCTTACCATATCACATTAAAGTAGAGTGAATATTTGTCAGCTCTCTGTCCACTGTTCCTCCAACATCTTCAGAATTTTTTGGGTGTTTGACATCTCTTCATTTTGCTTCGGCACAAATTGATAGGACGACCCTTGGTTGTTGTGATACAAGAAATTTGGGTGATTCCTCCAACCTAAATTATATGTATTTGAGTACAGGTTGTTTCTTTAATTGAATATACCAATGGCGTCACATTGTTCAAATTCAGTGACCTACGCTAGAAATAATCCCCCACTTGGCACATCTCCTTTGTATGGCTTGAATCTCCACAAAGTTCACATGATGTGGATGTTGGTGCAGGGAGCACCTGCAGATCGAACCTTGATTTTGATAATGGAACGAGGTTCAAGTTAAGTGTGTTATTAGACTAAAAGTTGATCTAAGTGTGCAGGAAGCACAGGGTTAAATCCTAGTGGAAGCTAGGCATGAAGTCTTGGCAGAGTCAAGGGCACCAGATGAAGTCTGGGCTGGTCAGGAGGACCATGCCATAGTAGAAGTCTGGACTGGTCAGGAGGACCAAGTCACAGCGGAAGACTGAACTGATCGGGAAGGATCAGTTGCAGCAGAAGACTGGGCTGGTCGGGAAGGACTAAACCGCAACACAAACCTTGGGGGTCGAGGACAGAGCCAAGCAAAAGTTCAACGGGTCAGGAGGACTCAGTTGGCAGTCAGGTAAAATTCTCCTGAGTGGAGTGGGTGAGGACGCGTTTTCAAGGTGAACATTAGGCGTCGGTCTAACACAGGGTCTCACTAGAGACCAGAAGTTAAGACCTTGAATTGGTTCCAGAACTGTCTTAAAAATAATTTTATTTTGTATGTTATTTGTTAACATTTTTTGCAGGAATGAAAAAATCGATCGAAAGCAAACTCTGGGATAAAAGCTGATTTTTTGTCACTGGAGTCGACTCAGATGTGGCTGGAGTCGACTCCAACTGAGTCAGCCGAATCCTAGAAGTTAGCGCGATGATTTTCCGCCACTTCGGACTGGAGTCGACTCGAGTAAACTCTGGAGTTGACTTAGAGTCAAAGATTATCCGCTTGACGCCACTTCGACTGGAGTCGACTCAGGCGGCAATCCGAGTCGACTCAGGCAGGATAACGAGCGGGAGCGATAGAGTTTTATCTGCCACGTCGACTGGAGTCGACTCGGATGAACAGTTGAGTCGACTCAGGCCAACTATAAAAGAGCAGCGCGAGCAACACTAAAAAAGAGAAGAAGAGAACTTTTTTCCTTCAATTCCAAGCTCCATTCTCGCGACTCCCAAGTGCCACTTCCTCAACGTCGGTGTCGTACATGATCCAGATCATCCCGAGACCCATCGATACGCCGAGATCAGATTTTGGGAGTTCCAGCGCGATCCAAAAGTCAGTAACTGTGTTTAATTCTAAATTTATTTTAATTGTACTGAGCTTTTGAAATTGTGATATTTGTACTTCGTTACACTTGCTGCCGTAAGGGGCAAGTGCCTTAGTGAATTTGCCCGCAGTAAACAGTCAAGGACCGTGGGCCTTGGAGTAGCAGCTTTGGGCTGTAAACCAAGTAAACAAAAGTGTCATTTTCATTTATTACTTTTATTTTGACTTTTTCTATTAGTTGCTTCCGCACATATTCTATTTCTTTTAATTGCTTCCGCACATACTCCGAATTACACTCCAAATTTATAAAAATTGAAAAGCGTATTCACCCCCCTCTAGCGTGTTCTCGATCCTACAATTGGTATCAGAGCGGGGGCTCTTGAAAATAGTGCAACCACTGTTCAAGAAGTTTTTTGATTTTTTTTTGACAGTTTTTTCTCCCACACTACTAATCCAAGACCTAGTCTTGGAAAGCCTTTTGTTGTTTCTTCTTGTGTGCTAGATAAATGGCTCACCAAGAAAGATTCAGCACCGCAAGGCCACTCTGAGCCACCGACTCAGAGCGATTCGGTTGAGGATTCGACTCGAGTCCAACTCGAGGAAGAGAATGCTCAACTGAAGACTCAAATCGGTGAACTCAGAAGATCGCTTGAATGATTCACCTCCGGGTCTAAGTATCTGGATACGATACTTGGGTCGCAGAAGGCTAGATATAATCGATCGGGCATTTGGCATGCGGCTAAGAATAGGTCATTCATTGCACTTACACGTAGAAATCAAACACGAGTCCAAGCGTGGATTCCAAAGTCACGACTAGATAATCCAGTCAGACTAAACCAATACTTGGTCCCCAAGGATCAGGTTCACTTGATTCGACCAATCAAGGGGCACGATCCCGGGGGGAACAAATCACATTGTTTGATAACATGTATAACGTAGATTTACTTTTCTGCATTATAAAATTAGATTAGTTTAAGGACCAACTACCTGATCAACTTTGCCAACCTAGTACCAGGGTGGGGCCAGATGATAGTACGTTAGGGAAGTTACGTTAAAGGATCAAGAAGGGTAAGGAGTACCTAACTTGATTCGCTTAGTCGAACCGAACTGACCGAAGCTACCTCACCACATCCTAGACTAGTTAGACCAAGGTTTATTAATAAATTGGTTAAGCCCATGATTTCTTGAATTGGTTTTGTCTTAGAAAGTGGTCATTATTTCGATAACTAAGAAGGCCCCTGTACCTCGCCACGGCCTGAAAACCAATTCTTAAAATTTGTACTTAATTAATTGAAAGTTAAACTAGAATCTAACTCAAAGTTGATTAAGTATAGATACCTTCTCACAATAAACAAAGATAAAATCAGAAATCATCTCACAAAAATGTTAGTACCGATGGAATCAAAATATCTCCACAATGGTATGATATTGTCCACTTTGGGCCTAAGCCCTCATGGTTTTGTTCTTGGGCTCTCCCCAAAAGGTCTCATACCAATGGAGATACTTTCCATCCTTTTAACCCCATGATCTTTTCCATGTACTTTAGATGTGGGACTATGTTTGCACCCTTGCAACCCAACAAAAAATCCCTTGGTTAACTGCTTGACCACTTAGACTGGGTGAGATGAATAGGTAATAATATTTTAAAAATAATCCAACTAACAAAATTAATTTTACCTAACTTAATTAAATAAATTAATATATTAAATATTTTTAATATTTTCAAAATTAACTTAACAATTTTTAAAAATTAAATATTTTCAAAATTAATAAAATTAACTTAAAATTCAAAGTTAATTGACTAATTTCAAAATTAATTAAAACAATTTTAAAAAAAGCCATCACGTCCAGTAGGAAGCACCCCAACCTTCAAAATGGGCCCCAAATAACATACTAAACTTAATCTTTTACTGTATTTTTCTTTTAATTACTGTTAGTTAAATATCTGTATTCTTTAGATGACCTAGGAGAGCTAGAGAGGTTGCCTCTAGTAGTACCCCCTCTACAGACCCTAGGTTTCCATCTGAGGGACTTAAGCTTAGGTTTGAGGAGACAGCCTACATAGCACTACCTTGTAGGTCTTTAGATAGAAGATTCTTTATCCGATCCTGCCCTCTATCCATGCAGGTTATCACACACTACCATCTAGATAGGTTGGTATTTTACACCACCCTTGTGAACACGACTTTGTGTTCAGAATTTTACAACAATCTTGACCTGCTAGATGATCACACTATCACATCTAGAGTTGGGCGTAGGACCATATCCATCACACCTGCCATGATAAACACGTTTGTAGGATTCAAACCTTCACAGTCCCGTTTTGTAGTCTATCCACACACTAGCCTGCCTTTTGATGAGCCCTATGAGGAGATCACATTAGATGTTATGCACACTTACTTTTTCCAACAGGACAGAGCTCCTGGTCTAGTTTCTTCCACTCTAATGACCTTAGGATTCAGGACTATGTCTTGCATAGAGTAATAGTAAAGTGTGTTTTACCCTTAACCACTAGAAATTTAACCCAGATGAGACCGTTCCACTCATTTCTCCTCTATGCCTTCACCCACCAACTGGATATAGATTTAGGACTCCTGATGTACCATGCTATTGTCTAGGCTGCCTCTATAGTCACCAGTAAGAGGGTGCACATGCCATACTATCACATTCTGACAGGGATATTTGCGTCACTAGGGGTAGATACCACCATAGGTGATATCGTACCTCACGGTGACTTTGACAGTATCGGCACTAGACAGATTACCCTAGGAGGTCTTGGTATAGATGATGAGGGGAGACCCTATTAGAGGCAGCCTCAGCCTCAGCAGCCACTGGTCATCCTCAGCAGGCCCAGGACTAGCCCCAGCCAGACCCAGCCGATATAGACCTTGGAGCAGAGATCGAGGAGCTACTCAGTCTACCTGATGCACCCGCTCCACCTCCACCCATGACTGTAGATCAGAGATTTGATAGATTGGAGGAGTCACTTTAGTCGTTAGCTGAGAGAGTAGATGCACAGGGGGCTAGTATAGTTGAGATTCTTCAGCTGCTGAGAGCTATGCAGCAACCACCACCACCACCATCTGATTAGACTTTTTGTTATTTGGATTTAGACTATCTCTGAGTGATGTATATGATTTTATTTTGACATTTGGTTGACTAGACTTATGCTTGACTTTTATGTTGACTTTATTCATAGTTAAATTTTTACTTCACTCATAATTTATGTTTAAAGGAAACTAGGTTTATGTTTTGTAGAGTAGTAAAAGAAAGTTTTCAAAAATTCACTTTTTATCATTTTTTTATAAAAATATTACTAAGTACTTAGTCTCTTTTAAAATTTTATTTTTTAAAAGCAAGAAAAGAATGTGTTAGCCTTAGACTAGATGCAAACCTCCTAGACAACATGATCCTATAGATCTAGGTGGACATCTCACAAAGCACACTAGATAACTTGATTATGATTGCAAAAACTTAGAACGATGTGAGATGTATAGGCCTCTAGTCTAAGTA
>NW_027430820.1:0-6275 GCF_044706935.1 Curcuma longa | reverse complement strand
TATTTTCTATTTTCCCGGCGGTTTCAATTAACCGCCGCAAAAATAAATTATTAGCGGCGATTTAATTTTGATTTGTGGCGGTTTAGTGATTCGCGGCGGTTTATAATTTAATTCGCGGCGCTTTAAAAATTAATTTACAGCGGTTTAAAATTTAACCGCCATTATTCTGTATTTCCGGCGATTTTTTATTTTCCTTTTTTTTTGACACGGCCGAACCGAACCGCGGCTCCATCCAAACCCTTCCCTTTCACGCCGCGGTTCCCTAACCCACACTTCACACGCCGCTGTTCCTACACTTCACGCACGCATCCAAACCCTTCCCTTTCACGCCGCCGCAGTTCCGTTTCACTCCGACGCTACCCGATCGCCCTCTCACTCCGACGGCCGCCGGACACCGGCACTGCCAGATCGTCGTCTTCCTCGCGCACTCCGAACCCTAGCTCAGGATCTCCCTCTTTCTCGCGCACGCCAACACCGCCACTCTCACTCCGCCAGCCACCGGACGACGACTCCTAGCACTCCGTTTATTCCCTCTTTAGGGGCAGGAGAGGTATGCGTTCTCCTAGCACTCCGTTTATTCCCGCAACTCGCTGGCCGAAACAATTTTAAACCCCCTGTTCTGACCGGCGTCGATGACTGCCATAGCGACTGCGGATCCTCGTGTTCTGTTGTTGATAACGATGATGACATCGTATCTTTTTGGCGGCATCCACTGCCCTTTGATCTCAACCTCCCGCCATATCCTGATGATGATTTCCGGGACACCATCCTCCGCCTCTGATCCTCGTTATCGGCCTAGAAGACAAAATAGTTTCAAAAAATGTTTTTCCCCTCTTTATCGATTGCGTTTCTTCTCTCACAAAATCGATCGATCTTTGTCACTGCATACTTAGATCTAGAATAAAAGCTTGGTCTAGAATAAAAAGCTTGGTTGTATTTGGGTTGTATTTGCAGTTTAAAAGCTTGGTCTAGAATAAAAAAAAACCCACTGCCGGATCTGTTTTTTGTTTTGTGTATTCAGTGTATATTTAGTTTGCTTTTTATTGGTAAACATAACAAACCTCAGATTTTGTGTGGCATTTTTCCTACTCATTATTTCCAAATTTGTGCACAAAGACAACAATGGTGATATCTACTATGTGTGATGTACTTATGCCTACTATTTTTATCAGGAAACTACTATTAGATAATTGTTCTAGGAAGAGTTTTGTAAATCATGTTTACATGTTGTGCTTGCAATATTACCTAACTGAACACTTTCACACTTGCAATATTCTATTACCGTCAGACACCACTTTTAACTTTATATAGGATTCAAGGATTGGTAAACTAATTTTTCATCTTCATCAAGTGTTCTCGGACAATGTTAGAGAATATTAACTATGAAACTATAGGCAACATTAGTGGTCTTTTTTTATGCCTTTTTTTAATGGTCTTTTTTTTATCAAGTGTTCTCGGACAATGTGTATGTCTCCTATCCCTTTTTTTTATGCCTTATTTAATGGTCTTTTTTAGCACCTACTATAGCGTGCTTTTAATTTAATTATTTATTCTTGAATTAGATATGGACAAAAGTTGGATTTTGAAGCCGCGAGATACTCCCGAATATATAGATGGATTAATGAAATTTTTGGACTTTGCATTTGCTAATGCATCATCCGATAATAGGATAAAGTGTCCTTGTTCTCGTTGTGGATTCAGACTATTTCAGACTAGAGAAGAGGTGTACGATCACTTGTTGTTAAGGCCCTTTCCACCGGGTTATACAGTTTGGCTATTACATGGTGAGAGAGGTGAAGGGGAGACTTCTAGTTATGTGCATGAAATACAACCTACTAAATCTTCTGAAGATCCAATCCGTGATATGATTCAAGATGCTTTCATATTCCCTATACCACATGTCAGTCAAGATTCAACAATGCATGATCCATTAAATGAAGGTGAAGGAAGAATGCCACATTTACAAGAGGGTCCGAGTGGTAAAGCTAAAGAGTTTTATGATTTACTTAAGGTTCATTGAGTATCGGTTGAGTGAGAAAACTCAGGTGACATTTCCTAATTCACTCTTGCTCATTAGATCCATTTCAATTAAGATTCAAATTATGGTTAATTTCATTTATTGAACTTCTCTTAATGTTTGTATGTTACATGTTTTTTTTATCTATTCATAATAAATCACATGCATTTATTGTCATCTTCTAATAGGACTTATGCAAGAAAAATACTGAAAATCGGAAGAAGCAATTATACACCCACACGGGTGGTTCAAAAACCATAGCAAGGAGAAAACATGAAGAGGTAGTAGACCCAATAATTCACTTATTAGTTCATTTTTTGCGTAATTATTTAACTATATGTCAATAATGTGATATAGGAACGACAACGTGGAAGCAGCATTAGCCGAGGGGAGTTATGGGTTATGTTGCACAAGAAAAAGGATGGTTCTTATATTCACGACAATGCTGAAGTCATTGGTGTAAGTTTAGTATTAATTACAACATGTTTTTTATATAATTGATAAAATCTAATGTATGCAGGAAAAAATTATCAACATTGAGCGTGAAGATGATTCCTCTAAGGGATTTTCAAAAATTGATTCACTTTCTCAAGCTATAGGGAAGGAGCACCCAGGCCGAGTTCGAGGTGTGGGTTCTGGGCCATGCCCTACTCAGGTCTTTGGTCAAACATCATGTTCAAATGCTCCTGTTGATTTTGGACTCCAAACATATATGACTGAGATGAAATCTGAATTAGAAGCTTCTCGAGTAAAAGTACAGAATTTGGAATCAATAATTGAAACAGAAAGATCAAGAAGACAAGCAATTGAGGGAGCTGTTACATATATTCTGCAAATGCAAGGAAGCAATTTGCCACCTGAATTGGCCGCTTTGATTAGTGTGATGGTATGTATGTTAACACTTTTAAAATTACGTTTAATTTTTTATATTCAATCAGTATTTTTAATTTTAGGCCCCCGATGAAGGGAGTGCACCTGCACTCTCACAAGGTGCAAGACCATCTTCCTCGGCTAGTCATGATGCTCAACAACTTGCTGATCATTCCAACCGTAGTGCAAATTAAATTAGTAGTTAGATTGCATCTTAGCTTAGGTATGTTTTACTATTTACCTTTGCTTATGATTAGTGTGATGCTTCCATATGCTAATTATGGTTTGAAATATATTTTGGTTTCAATCAGTATTAGTTTCACCTTTTGGCTGAGGCATGTGAATTTCAAAAGTTATACCAGCCATTAAATTTGGAACAAGGTAAGCACCTGCACTTCGTTCAAATTTGTAAATTTGGAATTTAGATTGTGCGATGTGTTAGCATAATGGTATTTAGAATAATAAAAACATCATTAGTAATGAGGTTATGGAGCTAAAGTTCAATATAACCAGGGCACAATCAAAAGAAGTCTAACCATGAGATTAAGGTGACAATCTTATAAATATACCGAAAGGTGACAATCTTATATTCTGATGTACAAAATGGATATTTCAGATGCTAACCATGAGATTCAGGTTGAAAGTGATCCATCAATGCAAAACATCCTCCCTGAACAGAGGAAGCCTAGTTTAAGAGATTTCTTCCTCAATACTTGCATGTACACCTCAATATATTGCCATGCTATCCTTATTACACAAAGTTAAATGGTTTTGAATGAATCTTTGTGCCATTTATTTTTGAACGAGAGAGAGACACAACAACCAAGTGTTGTTTGGCCTAGTGGCAAGCTAGTCACTGTTGGTATTGGTTGAGCTAAGCAATGCATATTAGCTATGGCTCGAGGCGTAAAAAAGCTCCAAAAAATATTTTTAGATACAGCAGCAAGCATTGAATTACTGTTATGGGATTGATTGGTGATATATATCCTGTGTTGTTCGACCATCTTCTTCTTTAAATGTCTGCATTCGCTATGAAAATTAATAGTCGTTTTTGTTGTGCGATGTGTTAGCATAATGGTATTTAGAATAATAAAAACCTTAGTAATGAGGTTGTGGAGCTAAAGTTCAATTCCAGGGCAGTAATGCTGCTTACCACCTTACACTTCTTCCTGGAATTGGCATTGCAGTTATTGGTCTGTCAATTTTGCTAATTCTAATCTTCATTAGTCTATGTGTTATGTGTTACCATAGATTATCTTGCAATTTCATTGTCTTCATACAGGATGTTCTATTGTTTAGAGTAGCACCTAAATTCTTGTGTTATGCTTTGTTCAGTACCTACTTATAGTGAAGTTAACGCCTGCGTTTATGCTAGTTTAGGTTATAATTTGTCTCTTCTAATTTTTTTTTATACTTGTGCAGGCATAACTACTTTACAAGTTTGAAGAGCTCTCCAAAGATGACTACTTTTCAAAAAGCAATGAAGGAAAAGCGATTGATCTTTTTCTAGGATTTGACATCTGAGAAAGCTAGAGAGATTTCTCAGTTTTTTTGTAACCAAACAAAGTTTCAATTTTTTTGTAACCTAAATTCACTGTATTTGACATCTGACAACTTTGCTTCCATGTGTAATGCAACATATTTGTTTACTAGTTTTGCAAGAAATTAATGCAAATATAATTTTCTATTTATTACAATTTTTTGTTTAATTTTTTTATTTATTTATAAAAATCGCAGGTTGAATATTCTGTAATTGTATACTAAAAGCTTAAACTGTCGGGAAATTATTTCGCGGCACTTTTAGCAAACCGCCGGGAAACCATTTCGCGGCGGTTTTGGAAAACCGCCGGGAAATAATTTCAAACCGCCGGTAAATGAACCGCCGGGAAATAATTTTAAACCGCCGCAAAAAAAACCGCCGGAAAACCATACCTAACCGCCGTTAAAGGAACCGCCGGGAAATTATTTTAAACCGCCGCTAAATAAACCGCCGGGAAATATTTCAAACCGCCGCAAAAACCAACCGCCGGGAAATATTTCGAACCGCCGCAAAAACAACCGCCGGGAAATCTATTTTAGTGGCGGTTATTCCAGCGGTTCTCTAAAACCGCCGCTAAATGGTTTAACGACATCGGTATCAGCGGCGGTTTGGTAAACCGCCGGGAAATGATTTTGCGGCGCCGCTAAACGAATTTTAAACCGCCGGGAAATCCTTGTAGTGAATATAGTTCAAATTTCCTCACCACGCCATCACTCTCAACGTCCAATAGTTTTAGTCATAACCGCATATCTAAAGACTGGAAATCTTGAAGGGTCATAGGGTTTTTGCAATTTGCCTCCAAATCAACACTATTAAATGCTTTATCGAATTTCCTAGTCACTCCAATAGGTAACCTAAAACAATTATTAAAGTCTTCCAAGGTCCATGTATACTCTAGATTTATCATTCTGAAAGAAATGGTTCCTTCTTCCTTATCTTCACCATTATACTGGACCTCTAAGGAACTAAGGAATTCAAGCGTTATTTTTGGGTAGGTTGGTAAATCATTATTCATAAAATCAAGCCAACCTATATTATCAAACATCCAATCAATGTCTTCCTTAATTCCTAACTTTTCCATGGTATAAACATCAGTATAACGAGAGCAATAAATGTTACGAGAAGCTAAAACATTATACCTGGCTCTTTGGATGTCGTTGCGAAAGATGATGCCATGGGGGTTGTCGACAACGACTTCCTCTGTAGCCCTTCTCTTTCCTTTGTCAGTCGTTTTGCTTCTTCCCTTCGCTGGAGCTTCCTCTCGTACTGGTTCTTTGCCCTTCCTCCTTCTTGAGTCGTCACTTTTGCTGGATCCTCCAGATCTGCGGAACTTTTTCAACATATGACTCATCTTGTTAGATCCAAAGTATGAAAGTAGATCTGAACAAATCTGAGGTGGTTTTTGTTAGATCTGAGATGAGAGAAGTCAGATCTAAGAAGAAGAAGTGGAAAGACTGAAGAAATGGGGGTTAGGAGTGAGTTGAGAGGAAGTAGAAGAAGAAGGAAAGGGGTTTTTGCTATTTTTGGGGGCAGCACACGGGTGTGTCTAGGGAAGGCACGCCCGTGTGCCCCTTTTTAAGAAAGTCAGGCACGGGCCGTGCCTTGTAGGCACGGCCTCAAGCTGGGGCTTCTCGGCTTTGAAGCACGCCCGTGCCTGGAAGGCACGGGTCAGAGCTGGCACTATTCTGTTTAGACACACGGCCGTGCCTCTGAGGCACGGCCTGGTGTTGGCGTACTCCTGTTGCCAGGCACGCCCGTGCCAGAAGGCACGGTCCAAAACAGATGGAGCTCTGTTTCGAAGCACGGCCGTGCCTATGAGGCACGGCCTAGTCCAGTCTGCCTGCTTAT
>NW_027430819.1:0-10538 GCF_044706935.1 Curcuma longa | reverse complement strand
ACTTCAATCAGTAATTAAAATTACGTTTAATTTTTTATATTCAATCAGTATTTTTAATTTTAGGCCCCCGATGAAGGGAGTGCACCTGCACTCTCACAAGGTGCAAGACCATCTTCCTCGGCTAGTCATGATGCTCAACAACTTGCTGATCATTCCAACCGTAGTGCAAATTAAATTAGTAGTTAGATTGCATCTTAGCTTAGGTATGTTTTACTATTTACCTTTGCTTATGATTAGTGTGATGCTTCCATATGCTAATTATGGTTTGAAATATATTTTGGTTTCAATCAGTATTAGTTTCACCTTTTGGCTGAGGCATGTGAATTTCAAAAGTTATACCAGCCATTAAATTTGGAACAAGGTAATACTGATCTCTTCCTTGTTGATTTTAATACATGGTATGCCAATCATTCATATGGGAATCCTCTGTTTTATGTTAGTTATTTTGTTTCTTTAGTCTCTATTTTTCATTCCATGTTTCTGGTTTCTTGCAACCGTTCAAATTGCGCAACACTTTGAAGCATTGCAACCGTTTAAAGCTTTTATTTAGCTTGGCATCTAAATTTGGAATATCAATGGATAAGTAATGGGTGTTGATGGATGATGGCAACTATTATTAACTTTTAAAACTTGTGATTCATATGCCTTCTTTTCTTTTCTTTTTCATAAACTAATATACGCCATCCTTTTGCTTGTTTGTGATCTTTGTTTTCATTCCACTGTGTTTTAGGCACAATGATCAATTATACCCTCAATTGCACTTGTTGCATGTGTTTAGCAAGTATATAAAGTTGTCTTGTATCAAATTATTTTCACGAAACATATAGTTATCAGTTCATTCGTTGTCGTGAAACATATTCTTCCTTTTTGTTTATTGTTGCATTGAAAGATTACTCCTGGGACACTTAAGTATACTTGTGTCCATTAATTGCACTGTCCTAGTTGTTCCAGTTACAAGCCTTTTAGTTTATTCTCTAAGTTCTTGGAATCTTGGAATATCTAACAACATCTCAGCAATGTTGGCATATCATTTCATATGTGGTTGTTGTTGAAAGATTCATTTAAATATAGATGAACATATAATAGGGGATCGAGTCCAATGACATAGGAATATCATATAGCCAACCCCATTTAGTGAGATAAATGCTTGGTTGTCATTGTATCCTATTAAAGTTCCTTTTATCTATGGTTTCTCAAAGGATATGTTCTAATTATTGTTGGCATGTTTTTTTCAAGGACATCTGACCAATGTAACACGATGAGTTATATCTTGATAGTGTTATAACACAACGTAATAGTTTTTTTTTCCGTTTTGCAATGATTAACTTCACTTTCTAGTTCCTATCCAATTTAAGTTCAGATTTCTGTATGCTAAGATTCTCCCGATGCAGGGATCCCATGGACTATGTGTTATGTGCTAAGATTCTCCCGATGCAGGGATCCAATTTAAGTTCAGATTTCTGTATGCTAAGATTCTGTATGCTAAGATTCTCCAGATTTCTTCATTAGTCTATGTGTTATGTGTTACCATAGATTATCTTGTAATTTCATTATCTTCATACAGGATGTTCTATTGTTTAGAGTAGCACCTAAATTCTTGTGTTATGCTTTGTTCAGTACCTACTTATAGTGAAGTTAACGCCTGCGTTATGCTAGTTTAGGTTATAATTTGTCTCTTCTAATTTTTTTTTATACTTGTGCAGGCATAACTACTTTACAAGTTTGAAGAGCTCTCCAAAGATGATTACTTTTCAAAAAGCAATGAAGGAAAGGCGATTAATCTTTTTCTAGGATTTGACATCTGAGAAAGCTAGAGAGATTTCTCAGTTTTTTTGTAACCAAACAAAGTTTCAATTTTTTTGTAACCTAAATTCACTGTATTTGACATCTGACAACTTTGCTTACATGTGTAATGCAACATATTTGTTTACTAGTTTTGCAAGAAATTAATGCAAATATAATTTTCTA
This sequence comes from Curcuma longa, assembly GCF_044706935.1. Taxonomy (NCBI): domain Eukaryota; kingdom Viridiplantae; phylum Streptophyta; class Magnoliopsida; order Zingiberales; family Zingiberaceae; genus Curcuma; species Curcuma longa. The sequence continues at coordinate 8,570 of NW_027430819.1, read as the reverse complement.
TTTATTACAATTTTTTGTTTAATTTTTTTATTTATTTATAAAAATCGCAGGTTGAATATTCTGTAATTGCATACTAAAAGCTTAAACTGTCGGGAAATTATTTCGCGGCACTTTTAGCAAACGGCCGGGAAATCATTTCGCGGCGGTTTTGGAAAACCGCCGGGAAATAATTTCATACCGCCGGTAAATGAACCGCCGGAAAATTATTTTAAACCGCCGCAAAAAAAACCGCCGGAAAATCATACTTAACCGCCGTTAAAGGAACCGCCGGGAAATTATTTTAAACCGCCGCTAAATAAACCGCCGGGAAATATTTCAAACCGCCGCAAAAAACAACCGCCGGGAAATATTTCGAACCGCCGCAAAAACAACCGCCGGGAAATCTACTTTAGTGGCGGTTATTCCAGCGGTTCTCTAAAACCGCCGCTAAATGGTTTAACGACATCGGTATCAGCGGCGGTTTGGTAAATCGCCGGGAAATGATTTGCGGCGGTTCCAAACCGCCGCTAAACGAATTTAAAACCGCCGGGAAATCCTTTTTTTCTTGTAGTGTAAAATCTCAACCCGAGTTACTAATATTGTACTTTTTATATTTAGTTTGCAGCATCAATCAAGAACCAGTATTACAAACAATCTAAAGCAAGAAGTGAATAAAGAAAATTTGTCTACTCCTATGTGAGTGCCTAATGGGCGTATACATTATGATATAAATTTTTGGATTGTATTTAGATATTTGTGGACATATTTTTGGATGAAGTTGGTCAAACATGTCTCAAGGTTAAATGTCACGTCCTGAGAGACTGCTGGTCCGGAAAATTCAGATAGCATCTCCCCTGTAATAATTCAAAATCCCTAGTACATTATGATAAAAGCCCACATGGCCGCTCACTAGTCCAACATATGTATCTAAAATACCAACTACAAATAACATATCAACAATGTATAACCACAAACAACATACCAACAATGTATAAACGAAAATCTCAAAGCATACCTGTATGACTCACAATAAAACAAAATATAAACTCCACAAGTCTAGAATAAAAGAAACTCTACAACCAGAATTATAACAACAAAGTCCACAGATATGAATATAAATTCAAAAAAAATCACACGAAGTAAATTAAACAAATATTCCTCTTGCTGTGAGATAGGGGCAGACTGGCAGAACTCCAAGCTTCAAAGATAAGATCCCTATCTACTACTTGGGGAGAAAAAAAGAAATCGCAGGGTCTGGGTGGTGAGTATAAAATACTCAATGGATACTAGACAGATAGTGCACAACTAATATGTCAACATAAATATTAAAAAGATATACAGTCTCTTCAAAATGATACTTAGTGGACAAGGTCAAAAATACTACATATATCTCATCAGCCTCATCATGTAATAGGTAAACATTATGTATGTAATGTCACACAATGCAACAAACATATATCATAACAAGTGCAACATATCATAAACAGATTCAGTAAAATAACTATCAATAAATGCATATACATCACATATGCAACACACATCACAGGCAACCTGCATGGTCACTGTCTGCACTCATCATCCCCAGACACCCATACAATAAACTGGGGCGCACGACAAGACAACTGCACACACTCCAACAACTAACCACTACGCTCAAGTGGGGAGTGGGTAGAATTTTCTCAGGGTAGCTATCTAGCTACTCCTGGTCACCCCCCAACATAGTGCGACAATGCTCTCACCCATTTACCACTATCTCACAGTGGTCAAGTGAGTGCTAACCATAATAAATTACTATCAACTACACCTACTACTATCATGTATATGTTATGATGCTTAGGTCAACAAGTAATGATTATATTTACCTAGGCATAGTAAATCTATGATTAGACGATACAACAAATAAATGAGACTGTAGTGATAGCAACTAGATCATATCATAGGTCAATGACTAAGTACCAAGCATCGAGTGTAATAAGGATACAGTCAAGATATCAAAAAAAAAAGATTTATAATATGTCATGCACTATAAAAAGATCTGTACTGACCAAATACAAAAGTACCCACCTAGTATGGTAAACGTAGGAATAAGAACCCCAATACAATCTCCGTATATAACAGAATTAACAAATCAAAATCCTACAAATTATAATATACAACACCCACTAAATATAATAATACATTTAAATTTTGCAGTAAAATAAATCCCTTAATACACAATAGTTTATCTCCCCCACTTAATTTATCTTACTCCACTCCTTTCCAATCCCTCTTTCACTAATAATCACATAAACCTCAGCTAATTCAAGAACTAAAACTAACTTAACCAAATCCAATTAAACTCATTCCAATTAAACTGTTAACACAACAAGATCACTTATAATCCAATTAACACAAGCTAACCTTAGTCGGATCTAAAGCTACTGGAAAAACAGATCTCAAGCTAATCCAAAACAACCAGTAAACTAACCTGATCTCTAGCTAATCCACCGGCATCGAAAGGAAATTAGCAGACTTAGTTAACCTATCGCCGATCACCCAAATTACATTATGCCCTTTCCGACTCTTGGGCAAGCCCACCATGAAATCCATAGTAACGTGCTCCCATTTCCACTCGGGTATCAATATCTCCTGATGTAACCCAGTTGGTCTCTGATATTTCAAACTTCACCTATTGACACACCAAACATCGCGCAACAAAGTCTGCGATATTCCTCTACATACCATCCCACCAATAAGTACGCTTCAGATCTTGATATATTTGAGTACCACTCGGATGTATCGCGAATCTGAAATGATGTGCCTCCTGCAACAATTCCTCCTTAATCAGATGCTGTTCCGAAACACAAAGTCATCCTTGGAAACGAAGTATCCCCTCTTTCGTCACAAAAAAACTCCCTCTGCTGTCCAGAATTCATCTTACTGTAGATAAATTGAATACGCTGATCACTCGCTTGTGCTGCTTTAATTTTCTCCACTATAGCTGACTGAGCAACCATCGAAACCAATACACCGTGCTGAGTCTAGCCATGTTCTGCTAATCCCAATTTCGAAAACTGATGGACTAAATCAGTAACCGCCACCTAATGACTAGCCAAAATCCCATGAGACTTCTGACTCAAGGCATCAGCTACCACATTAGTTTTCCTTGGATGATAGTTGATAGTACAATCATAGTCCTTCAGATACTCCATTCAACGTCGTTGTCTAAGGTTTAGTTTCTTCTGAGTAAATAGATATTTCAAGCTTTTATGATCAGTGTATATCTCGAATGTAACCCCATACAAATAGTGTCTTCATATCTTTAGAGCGAAGATAATAGCTGTCAGCTCCAGATCATTAATAGGATAATTTTTCTCATGCTCCTTCAACTGCTGGGAAGCATACACAACTACTCGATTGCACTGCATCAACACCATTCCAAATCCCTGGAATGATGCATCTGTGTAAAGTGTAAATCCGTCTTCACTAGAAGAAATCACTAATATCGGGGCACTCATTAATCGCTACTTAAGCTCCTGAAAACTAGTTTCACAAGTTTCTAACCAAATAAACTTTGCTCCCTTTTTGGTCGCGAGTCGCGGTGTTGCAATACTAGAAAGCCTCTACAAATCTGCGGTGATACCCAACTAACCCAAGAAAACTACGCACCTCCTAAACGAACTTTGACTGCTCCCAACTAGTAACTACCTCGATCTTCTAAGGGCCTACAGAAATGTATCGAGGTTAGATACCACATGTCTGAGAAATCTCACAGAAGATAACTAGAAAGCACATTAGTTGAATTTTGCATACAACTGTTCACGTCGTAACGTTTCTAAGCAGATGTTGCTCATGCTCCTCCTCGGATCGAGAATATATCAGAATATCATCAATAAAGACAATAATGAATCGATTCAAATACTCCAAGAATACCCAATTTATCAGATCCATAAATACGGTCGGAGCATTGGTGAGACCGAACGACATCATCAAAAACTCATAATGTTTGTATCGAGTATAAGGACGCTGTCTTCTGCACGTCTTTGTCTCGTACACTAAGCTGATAATAACCAGATCGTAAATCCATCTTAGAGTAAACACAAGAATCCTTCAGCTGGTCAAACAAGTCGTTCACCCATGATAAAGGATATTTATTTTTAATCGTAACCGCATTCAACTGTCGATAATCAATGCACAACCTCATTGATCCATCCTTCTTCTTCACAAATAGGACTGGGGCTTCCCATGGTGATACACTTCGGACAAATGAATCCCCAGTCCAATAGCTTATGCAGTTGGATTTTAAGTTCCTCTAACTCCTTTGGTGCCATATGATACGGAGCCTTAAATACTGGTGCCGTGCTTGGAATTACTTTGATAGTAAACTGTACTTGCCTAGGAGGGGGCAAACCAGGAAGTTCGTCTGGAAACACATCCTGATAATCACGGACGATATGAACATCGAAAAGATGAGAAACACCTGCCTTCCTTTGTTTGCTTCAGAAATAGTAAATAACTTCGGCATCCTCCATCTAATATTTTCTGTGTTTGTATTGCTGAAATAATGGATATTTCATTACTTCTAGTACCCACGAATTTCTATGCGGGTTGATTCGGAGGTCGGAAGGTAATCACTCTAGCTCGACAATCCACTGTAGCATGATAAGTGACTAACCAGTTCATACCAATAATTAGATCCACTTGACCCATCCTCAAACACTTGGAGATCCATCATAAGGATATGATCGTCGAAATCCAACGGACATCTCTTGATCCTCTTGATTGGTAGTCAACACTTCACCTTAAAGGCAACAATATTGTCAAACTATACAATCGTAATATAAGGATTCTCCCAATCTTACTCAGAAATAGTCTCGATATAAAAGAATGAAAACTACCAATATCAATAAGAATAGTATCAACCATAGCAAACCAAACTATACCCCGAATGATTGATCTCGTCCTGTTGTGCCTCCAGTCTGGTCGTAGATAAGATGTCCAAATCCTCGCACTAGTCGGTTGGGTAGCTGATGAACAGACTTCCCCCGCTTTGGTTGAAGCTGACTGACAACTCATATTGACCAGGAAGACATATTGAGAAGACATAATATAGGAAGGTGGTACTGCTGGTAACTGTTGCTGCACTGGGGTCGCCGAATAATAGATCTCTGACCCTGTGGAGTTCTGTAGAGCTGCCGGTAGCAATACATACTCCTTCCCCCTATAACTGGTACATCTGCTCAGAGGCGGTAAATATTGGCTGCTGACGGGGTGCTCGACACCTTGTGTACCCTCTGGAGTTGAGGCTGTGAAGATCGTCCTCCTGAAGGGATAGTATTAGTGAGCTCCAACTCAAACTCTCAGAGTGCAATCACTGATCATATGACCAGGATGCTTACTGTAGGGAATCCTATGCGATAAGCAAAAATTCACAGCGGAAAATAGGATCCCTTCCATAATCCATGCGAAAAATTCGTACAAGTTTAGATCTATGAAATCCTATCTAATAGGGTATACCTTTGATGTGTGCCTTTCGCTTATCCCGCTCATCCAAAGGTTGTCGGATCTCTTGCACGTTCAAGTTTCCGTGCCTCTATGCGTATCTACACTAACACTCACTTTTGGAGAAAACTTTGGTTGTGCTAGCAACCAACCTTGTAAGTCTTGCCGAAGCAAGAAGATGAACATCCAACTTCACTTTAGGATAGAAAATCTCTTTTATACCTAAGCCATGAATATCAAAGGTTTTTAGGCTTTCGGTATTTATCAATGCATGATTAATCCTATTAATCATGCATGATAACTTTCTCTTCCATGCATGATAACTTCCTCTTCTTCAATACATGATTAATTCATATTAATCATGCATGATGAATCAACCTTCATTTATCAACTTGGTTTAATTTGAGCCTAACTCAAATTCAACCAACTTGAGTCTAAATCAAGTCTTAACCATCTAATGAGCTTAATTGTTCCTTTAGTCAAACTAAAATGAACTCATCTTCAAAATAGAATGTTATTTGTTTATGCCCCAATAGGTTCTTGTAACGTTAGCAATGCCTTTAAAATTTCACAACAATAACTAATCTTAATCTCAAAAATAATTCCATCGGAATCAAAATCAAACCTAAACGGAACCCAACAACAACCAACTAATCAATCTAACTCATAACTCCCTCAACCATAGTAAGTCATCAACAACCACCCCGTATAAACTTTTAATCTTAACCAATTTAAATGGAACAACAACTAACAAACCCTACAACTAGATGTCACTCAAACTAGCTCACACAACAGATTTATCAACCCTAAAACAAAATCCACATAATCGATCCCTCCAAGAAAACAAGAACAAATCCAACTAAAAGCCAAGAAATCCCAACAGCAAACAAACTACACTAAACAAAATTCATTATTGAACACCAACTAATCTAATCAACCCTACTCAAACTAAAGCCTAGAACAACCCATCTAAACAAACTAGATCACTAAACAACACAACAAATCCTTAACCGTACAAACTCTAATCAAACTAATTAGATCTTATACTCTACTTCACCACAACCAACCCTTATCAACTTTAATTAGCTTTCACTCAACAAACCCCATCCAACAGATCAATTCACTATGTAAGAACAGAACCACCCTAATTGAACACACTCATATTTACATCCATTTCTAAACAAACACAGTACTAATAAAGCCATGAACAACCAACCACACAGAAACCCAATGGCTCAGAACCTCACCCATAATCCCGATAAAATAGTAACCTAATAGAATCAGCCAAAACCCAACAAATCTGATCAATCTAAGCCACGAAACTCCTTACTGAACAAGAATTAACAGAAGGCAGGGAAAGGAACTCACCTCACATACCCTATAACTAGCTCTGTCCTAATCCAATTTCCATCCTAAGCTAGCAGCCGACTCCAAGAAACCCCTTCAATCAGATTCCAAACCGAGCTGTGGGTTCAACCAAATCCAAGAATCAGAATTCAAAACCTAAGGAAAACCCATACGCAATAGAAATTTCGAGATTACCACTTACCGATCGCTTCCCTTTGCTCTCCCCTTCGTCGCTTCGCGTCGATCGTCGTCGCCCAACAACCCCTGACTACTCTCTGCGAGATTCCAATCCGACGGTCGAAGGTCCTAACCGCCAACAGCTCTCCTCATCGTCTACACCGACGCTGGAGGGACTCACTCGCACGATCGAGGAAAGAGCACAGCAACGAAGTCGTGATTGGCTGTAGAAGTAGGGAATCGCGATCAAACAAGGAAGAGGTCGCGACTTTAAGTGGATTCCCAACCTAAGCTAATTGGGCTTTTAATTGGCTACAATTAGTTTGTATTTGGACTGGCTTAAATTGGCTAAAAATGAGCTAAATGGATTCATTTAATTAGCTACTTATTGGCTTCTTAATTAGATTATTACTTAGGCTAGTTTAATTGAGTTGGTTAAATGAATTTAATCGTTAAACCCATATAAAATCCAACCCAATAATTATCTAGCCTTTAACCAATTAGGATTATTTATAATTAACCCCTAAAATTTTCTGATATCTTACACAGTGAGTGAAAAAATAGATAATGTTAATCTAAAAATAAAAAATGACATATAAAGATTCGTGGAAGAAAAACATACATGTTGTGGGATTACTCGGAATGAAAAGTTTTGGTCTGACAAGATTTTAAATATCATTGGTGTTGTGATAGGATTATTTAGATAGAAAAAAAGCATTAAGTTGGACAAGAAGATGTCATCGATGTTGTAATAGGATTGCTAAGAGCCTGAACAAGAGTTTAGATGTCGCCGATGACGTCGATGCTTTATGGTTTTTCTGAGATGTTTGAGATTTTTGAGCCACCAGAATAGTATTTGACACCCCAACATTTAAAAAAGTTACGTGTAGGATGACAATATTTTTGGAATGTGTGTCAAATTTTAGCGCGATGCTTCATTCGCAAGGGAGCTTCGCCTGATCGGAAGATTTGAGCATTGAGTGAAGCTAGGAATAGAGATGTCGCTGTAGTTGGAGATGGACAAGAGGGATGTTAGGTTTCAGACGTTCGTGTTTCGACTTTCATGAAGAAAAGTTTGTCACAATGTCATGCATGCCGTCGGGAACAGACATGTTGTCGCTGCAGTGGGAGTTGGCATAATGTCAAATGTTAGGTTTAGGTTTCAAGCATCTATTCATATTTGACTTTTCATGAAGAAAGCAAAGCATCATGTCAACCATCAGACTTAGAGATTTCAGGGACGCACACAAAGTGGTTCTGATATTTCTTTTGGTTTGGACGAACACGTGAATATTGCGTAGAAAAAAAAATATAATGGAAATGTGTTATATATTTTGGAAAATATGAAACTTAAGTATAAAATAGATAATATGAAAATCTACTTATATGATTCAATTAAATGAGCATAACTAATAATCTTTATCATTTTACTAAACCGCATTAGCAAGATTCAATATTACCCATTTCATGTACCCAAGTTTCAAAATTCAAATTTCCCATTATATACTCTCCTTGCTTTCCACGTTTAAATTTTTGATCTACCCATTTAAAAATTTACTATTTTCAATTTACGTTGTCGAATTTAG
>NW_027430818.1:0-2124 GCF_044706935.1 Curcuma longa | reverse complement strand
AAGAAACCTTCGCCACTCTCCGGGAACATGGACTCAAACTCAACCCCAGCAATTGTGTTTTCAGCGCAAGGAGCGGACGCTTCCTGGGATATGTCGTTACCGAGAGAGGGATAGAAGCCAACCCAGATAAGATCCAGGCCTTACAGAACATGGCTTCGCCACGCAATATCAAGGAAGTGCAAAGACTGGTAGGCCGGATCACTGCCCTATCCAGATTCATCTCCCACTCAGCGGACAAAAGCCTCTCTTTCTTTAAAGTTCTAAGAAAGGCAACCCGTTTCTCTTGGGATGACAAGTGCGAGGAGGCCTTCACCGCCCTCAAAGCCTACCTCACCACCCTTCCGGTTTGTCAAAACCGGTGGCGCAAGAACCCCTATGGGTATATCTCTCCGCTTCCGAAGGTGCGCTCGGGTCCGTGCTCATCCGGCAGGAAGGTAAAATCCAACAACCTATTTATTTCTCTAGTCACTTGGTTAAGGATGTGGAAATCCGGTATACCACTTTGGAAAAACTGGCCCTGTCTCTGACGCTCACCGCCCACAAACTCAGACCATACTTCCTATCCCACCCCATCACGGTGCTCACTAACAGCCTCTTGGGTAAGGCTATGACAAACCCTGAGGCTTCGGGCCGCCTGATCAAGTGGATGATCGAGCTCAGTGAATACGACATCCAATACTTGCCCCGGACCGCCATCAAAGTTCAAGCCTTGGCAGATTTCCTCACAGAAGTACCAGGGCCGGAGAGTCAAGAAGCATGGAAGATCTATGTTGATGGGTCCGCCACTAAAAGCAGTAGCGGGGTGGGGGTGTTCCTACAGTCTCCGCAAGGTGACTCCCTACAGCTAGCCATCAAATTGCAGTTTCGCGTCTCCAACAACGAGGCCGAATATGAGGCCCTGATAGCGGGGCTGCAAGCCGCCAAGCACGTTGGAGCGCAGAGAGTGGTCATTCATTCAGATTCTCAGCTTGTGGCACACCAGCTAGGAGGTACCTTCAAAATCCATAATGAGCGTCTGCAGAGGTATGCAGGCGCCTTCGACAAGATGAAAGCTGAATTTTAGGAAGTCACCATTGTGAAAATTCCAAGAACAGATAACTTTAAGGCGGACGAACTGGCTAAACTGGCTAGCGCGGTGCACACATGGACCATTGAGGAGCCCGCTGTCCAAGAACAACTGATTGCTCACATAGATCATGCCCTGCCGCCAGCCTCTCAGGCCGATTGGAAAGCCCCTTTTATCTCTTTCTTGTGCACTGGAGTCGTGCCCAAGGAAGCAGGGCCCCTGTGCACCTTTAAACAAAGGGTGGCCTGCTTCACTCTCATTGGGGACCTCCTCTACAAAAGAGTCTTTTCTCGCCCCCTCCTGAAATGTTTAGATGAAGACGAAGCTGACTATGTCTTGAGGGAGATCCACCAGGGCTGCTGCAGAAACCATAGTGGAGGAAGAACGTTAGCATAGAAGGTCCTGTTGGCTGGATACTTTTGGCCCACCTTACAAGCTGACGCGGCCCAACTCGCCCGTACATGTTCCAGTTGCCAGAAACACCAACCTGTTTTGCATCAGCCCGCCGAGTATTTAAGAGCCTCCGCGGTCTCTTGCCCCTTCGATCGGTGGGGTATGGACATAGTGGGACCCTTGCCCCCGGGACAAGGTCAGAAGAAGTTCCTGCTCGTCGCCGTGGATTACTTCTCCAAGTGGGTAGAAGCCGAGGCCTTGGCCAAAATCATGGAAGATGCTGTTTTGAAATTCCTGTGGCGCAACATAGTCTGCAGATACGGCGTACCTCGGCAGATCGTCTCCGACAATGGGAGGCAGTTCCAGGGCCGCAAGATGCAGGAGTGGTGCCAGGACCTTAGTATACTCCACATTTTCACCTCGGTGTACTACCTCCAGAGCAATGGTCAAACGGAGGTAGTAAACTGGGAGTTGGTCAGAGGGCTGAGAGACCAGCTCGACCAAGCCGGAGGAGGATGGGTGGAGGAGTTGCACAACGTTTTATGGGCCTACCGCACCACCCCCCGCGAAGGCACCGGTATGACTCCTTTCCACCTGGTGTATGGAGGTGAAGCGGTGATTCCCGTGGAGATAGGCTCACCATCCCCCCGGATCCAAGCCTATTC
>NW_027430817.1:0-12223 GCF_044706935.1 Curcuma longa | reverse complement strand
TGCTTGAGTTGTGTAAATACTTACCTAGACCTAACATGGCTTGTCTTACAGGTTGATGTTATTACTAATTAATCATTGTGATAAATCATGTATATGGTTGAAGGTTGAAGATTTAGTTGATGGTTATAATCATAGAAATTATAAAACAAAACACGATTAAAATATGCCTTCACAAGCTGTAATTTCTTTCTTATTTCTTGAATAACTTGGGTGCATTTGATTTTGAAGTATTTCTTGTATGTCTTCTAGACTTTTAGTGAATATAATGGAAGTCATTTATATGCTTTTGTGCTTTTATGGGTAGAAAAGATGGCAATTGGCTTGAAAATGTTAATTGATAACTTGTCTTGTCCCATGTCAGTAGCAAGCAAATAGGTGGATGTTGAAGTCTTCCCTTTATCTGATGAATAAGAGTCTTCTGATGAAGAGGAAATATGTATGCCTTTATCTGATGAATAAGAGTCTTTTGATGACAAGTACATGGGAGGTGCGACTTTGCAATAGAAGATATACACCATATCATTTTGTGATGCTTGTAAAGGTTGTGTGAGGTTGGTGGATAATTTGTATAGTTGATAAATTTTTATCCTATAGTGTCATACATGTAAAGAGTTTGGAGTCATGTAATGTACTAGAAGGTCAGGTCTGACCCCTCCTTTCTAATATGTTTTTTTCATTTTAAGAAATAAATATTCTTTTGTTAAAAAAAATGTTGCCAACAGAGGTGAATGGTAGTAAGGTATTTTCTTGTATTGCATCTGTGGAAGGGTGCCAGTATGACCCCTTCTTATAAGGTTAGATTTGACCCCCTTCTTATATGATTTTTCCTTTTCCATGAATAAGTTTTTTTATTAAAAAAACTGTTTTGTTTATAATTTTTCATATTAACAAACCAAACGCATTTTCCAATTTTCTTTTCTAGAAAATAGAAAACAAAAATAGAAAAAAAAACAGAAAATAGAAAAAATTTCCAAACCAAACGCTCCCTTAGATGTTGTGTTGCAAGTTTCATTTTCTTTCTTGATACTATAAGTTCATGTTTTTCAAGTGGAAAATTATATGTAAATGTGTATAATGTTCTTCTTTTGTTTTGGAAAATACTAATATATCATTAATATAGACACATGTAAACTAGGAAATACTTCGAAAAATGTCATCTATTTTTCTTTGAAATACTAGTGGGGCAATTTTCAAACCGAAAGGCATGATTATGTCCTTCAAGAAAAACAGTCCATTTCTATTGGATTCTCGATGTATTTTAACTTGTCAGAATCCTAATTTCATGTCAAATTTTGAGTACCATTTGGAGTTTTGTATTTTGTTGAGTAATTGATCTTTATCCGGTATTTTGTATTCTTCTTGAAATTATCATTAAGTCTTTTGTAGTTAAAAATCATTCTTGACCATCCACATTTTTGTTCTACTCCTTTATTTACTATAAAAGCAGGACTTCTATGTCTAGAGGACGATCGTTGTATTGCACCTAGTGTAAGTAATTGTTTTATATGCATAGTACATTCTCCTATTTTCCAATTAGTATATTTTAGGTATTATGCTTTAATAGTGAGGTCTGGATTAATGATATTTAGTTTGCAGTATACTTTATCCTTTTTCCAATATTTAGTGGGATTTTCCCCTATAATTTTTAGCTTTTCTAGTCTGGAAATGAGACTTTATAAGTCTGCTTGTGTATTGAGTAGTTGTAGTAGATATGATAGTGCAAAAAAATCCTTAGGTATATCCAGATCTGCTTTAGTTAGTGGGCTATTATCGCCAAGTCTAGTTTTCTTGTATAAGATAGAAAGATTGGGTTTGACAAGAATCCTTTAGAGTACAATGACAATCGATACAATTGCTACTTGTGGGTTGCGTCGATTCAGGAGAAGACGAGGAAGACAACGAAGAGGGGGTATCACCACGTGTTCGTACTCGAGACGAATAGTCCGAGACAGTAGGGGCAGTAATAGAAGTGGACAAGAAAAGAACATAATCTTTAGTTAATAAGAGAGCACGGTCAATGGCAACAAGAAAATTTAATCCTAGAATGAAATTTATATTAGGGTGGTTTAAAGATTTAACCCAAAGTTTAGGAAGTGATAATGGCGGACTGTAGCTATCACAGTTTGTATAGAATCTTATATATAGGTTGGTAACAAAGTGTAAACAAGAGAGTTTTTCTCCATCAAATTGAGTACTAACTAAAGGTTGAGTTGAAGTTTTAATCAAGTCTAGTGGAAGCATAGATCGAATTGTAGGCTCCTCAATAGTAGAATAGTATACACACACACACACTTACTATCACAAACAAAGAAATACATAGTAGATAAGAAATTCACTATTAATATTTTTAAATTATAAAGAAATAAGATGAATTATTTTGACTGCTAATTACTAATTTGTTAATATAATCAAAGAAACGGAAAAAGGTGGGGTTTTTTTTCAAAAAATAATGTTTCAACTAGACTTGCACAATTAGTCTAGTTATGGATTCACCTTTTTCCTTTTTTTCATATTTATACATTCAATAATTGAGATGGCTACTACGGATCAGCAGAATTCTCAAGCAAGGGAACCACTTGGTTTTGCACCAAGAACTTGAGCAAATACCCTAAGGTTGTCTTTTCTACGACAAAAGGAAACACAAACGAGGTGGTGAAAATTTTGCCTATTGGCCCTTTCCTTTCAATTCATTTGGCAGAACCGACTTTTCCCAGTTTGACCTAGTTGTTCTACTCAATTTAGGCATAAAAGAGATTGTTCAAGTGCACAGAAATCAAATCTGACCAGAAAATATTCAAAATTAGTTTTGCTCAAATATAATTTTGATTTATGCTTTTTTTATGTCTTTCACATATCAAGTTTTTATAATTTAAGTTGTGCTCTCTCTTTCCTTTGCTTCAAAGAAACCTTTGAAAGAAAAACTCTATTTCTTTCCTTGCACCTAAGGAGAACCAAAGCTAGGAGAATGTTTTCTTATCCTTCTCTATAATTTTTCCCCTACCCTTTTTCCTTTCCTATCATTTCCTCCCCTCATAGGCAACTAAGCTTAAGAATTAACAAATATAACAAGAAAAGGTTTTAGCATTAATGTTTCTCTTCTGAACATTTATTTGAAGTATCCCAAAGGTGTAAGACCATCAATTATATTGGAAAAGGAGAGAAATCACTTTCATCTCCTCTATAAAAGAAATAAGTGGCTCATGAGGAATGAAAAGAAAGATTCTCTATCTGATCTCAAAGTCGTCATATAACACTTCTTCTAATCAGATCACTTTTAGGAATGAAGTAATGTTCTTCCATGCCACTAAGGAAGTATATTTTTTAATCCAATAAAACCCGAAGAGATACTTTCTCTAAGAATGGAAGACACTACAATAAAACCCCTTTTCAGATCACCTCACAGGTATTTAAGGGCTCTTGAGATTAGAAATCATCCACATGGGCTTGAAGGGAGCAAGACTTAACCATATGGAGAGTCAGTCCTTCCTTCCCGCTCTGCGTGTCAAGTTCAAGAAATGAATGCAACTTTATTTTCTTTTGGGTTACATTTTGAAAGTAGAAAAATCCTTTTGGATCGAATATAAGATGATAACTAAGGCCATCACTTGGATCCACACACTTATAGCATATTGCCACATGACTCTTAGTAACATAGTTTTTCACTCTTGCCAATTATATGCTTTAGTGAAGGTGACATAGAAGGTAAAATATATGCCTTAAACAATTCATCTTTTAAGAATTGAGTAGTTCAAATGGTCTAAATGCAATATGGACAAGTATGAACTTTCATTCGAAGACACTGAAAAATTAAAAGAGTGCTTAAATCATAGATATTTGTGCTTCTCATCTTTCCACGTAATCAATATTGCACTAATTCAGCAATTGCTGAAAAATTTAGACTCACAATAAATCATCTCCATAAAAGCTACACCACACATAATAAGACCAACAAGAATTAAATCGCGTAACAAGATTAGAAAACTATACCATAAAAGGAAGCAAAACCTCAAAAACAAGATTATGTGGAAAAAAAAGAGTACAAAGTGCAAATAACCTTTTACATGCCACCAATTTCACTAGAGCTTGCTTATTTTCTCCAGCTTCAAAATATGAAAAATTTACCTGTACAAGATCAAATGAGCAAGTACATAACCAAATACATTTATAATGAACAAAAATGACTGATAACTAAAGATGATTTAACTTCATTCTGGAAAGCATTATGAATCACAATTACCCAAGGTTCAAAATCTCGAGTTGTGTCATTGTTTTGGTCTTTAATTGGAACTATACTATTAATACTATTTCGATATCGTGATGACGTTCTTATATACCATGTTCCTAGCAAATTAAGTTCAATGTTTGCTTTCCATTTGGCATGCTAAGATTTTAGCATTATCTTTCATGGAGATGAACTAAAAAAAGGAATAACATTATCTCAAGTTTAACATGCTAAGGAATGTTGAGTGTTGACATAAAATGATACTTGTCGATATGATTGACACAATAACACAAACTACATTGTCCCAGTGTCGAGTAGTATCAAGTTTCAGTAATTTATTAGAACGCCGCATTTTGACAATTTCACCTTGCACGATACGAGATTTCAAACCATGCAACTACCTATACTCCCAATAACAAGAGAATGCTTAAATCACCCAAGAATAGATCCTTCGAGACATTATTTGTTAATTTTTAATAAATATAGCAACATAAGTTGCCTGAAAGGATCTCTACCACAAAAAGGAAAGATGTAGAATTTTGTAAGCCATAATCTAGGGGTAGGAAAGTATAGATGTGTATTTCATGCAACCGTTGCAGATCTTTCAATGACAATTCATTAAAAGTTAGTGGTTTGGAAAAAGTTAGAAGACTTAACACCATATATTACTAGGTTAGTGACTCGGTGGTAGTAGAATTTGGCATCATATTTAACATGCAAAGCAAGGAATTGGCAATCACATACTTAGCATTTCAAAGATGACAGATTGAGATGTAAAAACATCTCGATTACGATGTAGCAATGCCAAAAGTGCCAGAAAACAAGGAGCTCAAGGATTGAATTCTAAAGTGTTATATATGAATCCTTCCATGTTATTGTTTTCTTTTTCTTTTTTTTTTTAATGCCATGGTTTATTAATGTGGCTAGCTCGTTAAGTAAATATAAAACAAAAACTCAATATAATAGATATTATTTAAAGAAACAAAGAGAATCAATTTTAAAAATATCAAATCTTAATTTCAACCAAGGTTTAAAATTTCGAACCATGCCAGAGTTTCGATTTATGACTAGAATGATACGATTTTGATACTTTTTTAAATATAAAATATATTAATTAAAAATATTTTTATTAATATTTGATTGTTATAGATGTTTATTATTGAGTCATATTTGATATTCAAGTTTAAGTTTTAATATTATTCATGAAATATTTGATGCTTAAAAAATAAAAAATAAAAAATAATTAAGAAGAGAGAAGTTAATAGGAAAAAGAAATACCTATTTAAAAAATAAACATTTCAACCTCTAAAATTAAAAATTAAAAATTAAAAAAATAAAAAATCACGACTATTGTCGCGATCGTGCAGAGGCAGCACCATCCGCAACCTATTGGCCACCTCATAGTGTTGATATGGTGTTAATGTTGGTTAGCAGGCGAAACGGTAAATTCTGTTGTGTTGACGGTCATGATACAAAATTTAAATCGTTAATTTCAACCAAAAAGTAGTATTTTCAATAACGTCAATGCCCAGCAAACAAGTTTACTAAAACTTCCATGTCAACCGACAGATTCAATATACATAAATTTGTTGCTCTTGTGTTTGCATACATCATGAGGATAACATATCTCCTCTCAAAAGGATTAATTTTTGCAGAAACAAGAAGACAAAAATCAAATGAATCTGGTCTAGTGGATGATAAAAGAAAATTTTTAGAAAAAAAAAACTTCATTAGTCCAAACTACTTTGGTCGTGAATATGAGATGTCCTTATACCGCATTGGATATGAGACTACTCCTTGTTTAAGGAAGGATCATAGGAGCAACATGGGTTGTAAATGAACCAAACGTTCACGAACAAGCTTGGTGTTCAGCTTTGTAAGAGCTTGTTTATATTCGTTCAATATACATAAGATTAATTAAATGAACAAACTTGAACAACTCGTTAAACTAAACAAACAAGCTTGAACATATATATGTTTAGCTCATTAACGTTTGTAAATAATGTTCTTGAACAACATTCGTGAACAATATTCTTGAACTATGTTCATCAATAAAACTCTTATCAACATACTAAATACATAAACAAGTTTGAATTATCAAACTCAATAACCAATCAAACAAGCTTAAAATGTAAAAGTTTTAAACAATCAAACAAACTTAAATTGAGAGTTTGATAGCATATAAACGAAGCAAACTTGAGCTTGAACCAAGGTAAGCTTGAACAATCATTTCAATGGTTTGGTTCATTTTAGGCTTAGCTTGAGCTTAGTTTTGTTACCTTATCAAACAAGCTTGAACACTACAAAACTTGGCTTGGCTCATCTCATTTACAACCCTAGCAACAAGGTTAAACATCTCATAAGAATGTCGTTTTCCAGATTTGAAACCAAACTTTAGACAGAAGCCCTTTGGATCTAATTTGCTAACCTCTAGATCTAGCTCACCACTAGACAAATCAATTGTTGCTAAAATTAAAGTAAAATCTGAATTTAAAGACACAATTTGTGAGTCCTGATTTCAACAATATAAATTTTAAAAGAATAATCTTATAAATCAGTTGGGCAACAATTGGACAACAATTGAAAAGATTGAACATTTGAAAATAGCAAAAGAAAACTAAAAACAGATATTGAAAGTTCTTTTTCAAGATTTTATATCTAAAAATCTTTGGCTTTCAATTGGAAATAAATGTTATAGTTCCAAAAGTAGCATAGACTAATTAAATCAAATTTTAAAAACTCAAGAATTTTATGCTACTCTTATTTTGAAGAAAAGAAATTTCCCTATCAACAAAAAGACTGCTAATGTTGATTAAGTTTGATTGAGGTTTAAAATTTTGAATCATACCAAATTTCCGCCATTGATTGGAATTATTAGAATATTTAGGATATATATATATATATATATAGAATAGGTCTCCAAGAATAGGTCCCTATTTATGTATATAAATAGGGCCTTATTTCTTGTAATGAAATAAGATTTTTTTCTTGTATTATTTTACATGGTATCAGAGCGAGATTAGGTTTAAGTTTATCCACCGAACCCTAGCCACGATCATCTCTTCCTTCTCCTCTTTGTTCGCCGCCGATCTTCCTTCTTGATTGCGCGACCTCCTCCGAATCGCGCCTCTTCCTGGAGCGCTGTCGGCAAGCGTCACGATTCGAAGGTCCGAAGCTTCCTCCGAAGCACGACGAGTCTTCCTCTCGTCACCGCACTCCAAAGCTCGTTCCCCTTCGCGTCGCCGCTCCGGACTCGCGCACAGAGCGCCACGATTCGAAGACCTAAAGCTTCGTCCGAAGCGTGACGAGCCTTCCTCGTCGCCGCACTCCGAAGCTCGTTCCCCTTCGCGTCGTCGCTCCGGGCTCGCGCGCGGAGCGCAGATCGAAGGTCGCGCGTACGTCGCCGACCGCGCGCCGCCCGCATGCTCCCCTGCTCCGCCGCACCCTTCGCCGGCCGCGTGTGAGCGGCGATGAAAGCGCAAGAGAGAACAGAGGAGTATCATGGGATTTTCCTCCGTCACGTGCTCTTCTTCCCTGGCTGTGACTCCAACCTGTGGCCCGAAGCCTCTTCCCAGGAGGATCACACGATGTCTTTCCATCATCCGAGCCCTGACTCGACCTCCGGATCGGCATCGAGCCCCAGCTCCGAGTTCCACCTCTTCAACTCCCCTTTCAGGGATACCACGTACACGAAGGTCTTCATCGGGGGTCTCGCATGGGAGACGAGCGAGGGGTTGCGACGCCATTTTCAGCAATTCAACGAGATCCTCGAGGTCGTCGTCATCATAGACAAGAATGCCAAGAGGTCGAAGGGTTATGGTTTTGTGACTTTCCGAGACCCTGAATCTGTGAGAGGGGCCTGTGCAGACCCTATCCTAGTCATCGATGGCAGACGGGCGAACTGTAACTTAGCTTCACATGGTTGACCTTCCCATGCTACGCAGATCGTCTAGAGTTCTATCAATGAGGAGAAATATTCTTGTCAAACTTAGGCATCATTTGACTAAAACGATGGGAGGGTATAGGAGATGCACTAATTGAAGAACTAGAAGTGATGCCAAAGTGAGAGAAATCAAAGTGTATCCATATTATATACCTGTATTAGTTATGTCAGTTAAGTCTAACTCCAAGTAATTATCTGTTATAAATTTATGGGCATTCGTGGAAAAATTAAATTCAAAACCAAATGTCTTGATGTCTAATTTGATGCATCTAATGTTACATGAACCAAACCTCCCATCCATTTATCTAGTAATCATTAGTCGAAATGCATGTTACATTTATTACTTTGTCCAAAAGTTATTATTCAATTGATTTTATAATTGCCATAGACTTACATTAGGTGATAAACAAGCTAAGTGAAAGCAAACATAGGTTTAACTCATTTGAGTTGATCTCAGAACATGTCAAAGCATGTCACTTGTTGACACAATATGGTACTGAGTTGGAAACCAAAATTGCCACAAGTAACAACACTCTAAACCTTGTATGCAGCAATAACATATCTGAATGAAATATACAGGACAACTTCTAAAAGTCCCGGTATGATAATCAAATACAGATTCCTTATATATTGTTTCTACAGCACTATATTTCAGGGAAAAAAAATTATGAATCCCACCTTGGTATCCGTGTGCAGGTTGCATCAGATGCATCCATGATATTTTCAATTCTCAGAGATCTTATTGGCTGCTGCTAAACTTTACATTTTAATTGGTAGGCTCCTTATGATTAGAGCCTGAGAAGGAACTCTTTTTTATTTTTGAGAAGGATTATCTCTTCTTCTCAGTCCCCAATAGGTTTGTTTTTCATATTGTTGCTTTAACATTTTTCTCATTTCACAGATTCAAGCAGGAAGAATATCTGATACCTAATTATAGTGTTTTTATTAGCTTCTAGAATATCTTGTTTTGTATTCAAGAAGGCTTAATTTTCAGGTACTCAGAAATAGTCGTGATGAAGAAGGATATCTTGGGTGGTTTTAAATCAAAAAGATGCAATCCAGACAAATCCATAGTTAATCAACTCCTAGGCGCACATCAGCATTGTTAACTCCTTGTAACAATTGTGAAATGGAAAAGTTCTTCCAAGATAGCAGAGTGCCAAGGGCATGCTCCAATGAAATAATAGAAAGCTAGCTCTTTGCTCCAAATACCCAAACGTTTAATATCCTTCTTAAAATTAATTAAACAACAAATCTTGTCACACATGAACAGGTATTCACTTTTGAAGCAATAAAAGTAGGAAAACTCATACCTCATAACTACCTAAATTCTCTTTCTCACTACATTTCTTGTTACCGCATACAAATTGGCCTGTTATGATAAACAAGTTAATTACGACATCCAAATTGGAAAACCACTTCTACAATGATCATAAAACACAGTGATCAACCTCAAATCCGTGTAAAAGATTTTCAATCATCAAGATTCTATTATCACAATATTATACAAAAAAATGAAGGATTAATCAAAGGAAATCCCTGAATAAAGTTTTTGGTTGCCAATGATAGATCAATCTAGCATCATTTCAGTGTACAGCAGTTCCACAGCTCTAGGTGGCTCAGTAATGCTTATCCAAGTTATCAAAAAGTAGACCAAATATTTCCCATTTTATGGCAAATATATTTAAGGAAACTAGTTCTGTCATAAAGAAAACTACAGAAACATAATGGTAAAGGAAGAAAGTAAACATAGAGAGAGGATGATAATAAGGTAACATGCATATAAGTAGAAGAGACTATATTCAGGAGGGAGTAAACCCTAATGTTTTTTCCCCAAACATGGCATTCAGATGTAGGCATGTAGCCAACTCTCATACTCCTCACTAAGGTTTAAAATCTCAACCCGTGCCGAGGTTTCAATTCCGGACCAGAACGATATGGTTTCGATATTTTTTAAATTTTAAATATAAATGTATATTAATTTTATTAATATTTGATTATTAAATATGCTTTATATGTTGAGATGTTGAATTTATATTTCAATATTTTCTCATAAGATAATGCCTATTAAATTGTAATAAAAATTATTTTTTAAAAAAAGTAATTTTAAAATTCAAAATTAAATTTAAAATTATAAAATCATTTGAAAGGTTAAAAATAATTATCAAATTATTTGAAAATCTTAAATTATTTTTTGAATGTATTTGTAAATTTTTAATTTAAAAAAATTTATGTGAAATGTTTAAGAATTATATTTTCATTAAATTTTTATATTATTTTTAATTTATATTTAATTTTAAAATTATTTTTAAAAATTAAATTATTTTATAAAATATTTATTAATTTTTAAAATAATTTAAAATTTTTAAAATAATTTTTAATATTTTATAACTATTAATAATAGTTTATTTTTTTAAAACATGTTTAAAAAATAAAAAATTAACTAAATACAAAAAAAAAAAACGGCGGCTGCAATAACTTGTGGAGGCCTTCGCAGCACCGCAACCCTTGCAAAGGGTTTAAGAATATATAAATTTTTATTAAAATTTTAAATAAATTTTTATATATTTTAATGAGATAATTTGATTACAATTTTAAAAAATATGTTTGATTACTTATTTAAATTAGGGGTTGATTGGATTCATTAAAAATAATAACATAATTCAGAGATAAATAAATAAATAATTATTAAAGTTTAAATAAAAAATATAATTAATTAGATAATTTTATTAGGATTTAATTAAGCCAATTATCCTAGTTAATTGAGTTAATCCAAAGTTCAATTTTAATTTAAAAAACTTGATTTTTTTCGCAACATGGCACGCGACCTCATGTCCCTCCGCGCGACCTCGCAATCCCTCTGATGCGTCTCGGGGGTCGCGGCGAAGCCGCTGGGGTCATGCGACCACTCCGACTCAGTCGTCGAGGTCGCGCGATGTCTCCTACGGCTGGGCCTAGTGTCGGTGTCGATCAACAGGTGGAACGACATGTTTCACCCATTTCGACTGGCTCAACACGATATTTCAATCCCTGCTCCTCACCATCGTATTTGTAAAGCCAACCTATGACATCATCAGTCACTGTACTCGTGCTGCCTCAAAACATGGATTAGAGATAGTTGTTCGTCAATGCATTTTATCCTCGACCCTTTAACACTTGGACTCCTCATTTAGCACCTTCATATCCATGTCCAACACCGACACTCAGACGCAAGCACAGCAGTGAACACTTCAAGATTCACATTGATCAGATGTAAAATTGTACAAGAATAGCCATGTTGATCACTCAATCCACACCAGAGACAGAGATAGATCCTTATAAGCCAGTTAAAGAGTAGCCTCAATTTACAAATTTCATCTGGCAATTTCCCATGCATCTGCAAATCCATCTGCACTCCTAATTTCGGCATTCATTTTCCATTGTGCTCATGTTGTTTCTATTTCTATAGCAGACATCGATGAGCTCCCTTCATCACGCGAAGTCATCCTTAACCTCCATCTCGTTTTTTAGCACAATTGACCAGTTTGGGCCTATTCTTTCGTGAATGCCCCTTGCTTCTTCCTTAATTTGCTATCACTAAGTGTTAGTAGCACTTGTAACTGTTGGCCATGCAGCTAGATTCCTCTAATTCTGTCCTCTCACATTTGCCCAAGCTACACATCTAGCAACTATACGAAGATGCATCCAGCAAGGGACAGTTATTCTTTTCTCCAGCAACAAATCAGAGTTCTGATCTGACTCCACCATCTTTGCTTCACTAGAAGCACAATAAGATCTTTCACTATTGATATTATTGTCGCATCCAACAAGGGGCCTCTGTAAATCAATCCTTCCAGCAAAGGTGGCAGATAACAACCTCTCAATTCGAAAGAATCTTCTTCTTCCTGCATCGAATCAGTAGTTATGGATTAAACTTGATTTTCTGAAATTTAAAGATTACCACTCTTCCTGGACTCACAGACAAAGAAAGAGATATATTCTAAATCTACTCCATTCAGCAGAGTCCAATCTCTATATTTGCCAAGAATTGTTCTAAATTTGTTCCATTCAGTGTCTTC
>NW_027430816.1:0-10374 GCF_044706935.1 Curcuma longa | reverse complement strand
TTAGTAAATTTTATTTTTTAAAATGGCGCTCCTTTGAAAATAAATTAAAAATAAAGATGTAACCAAGCTGCCGTAAGCTATTCGAGTCTCGATTCACTTTTATCCATATTGATTTTAGAAAGAATTCAATAAATCAACGCTTCAAGTTAAAACCAGTCTGCTAATCATGAGATCATATCTCGATAGTTTAAATATATTTAATTTCAAACCAAATTTAAAGAGAGTCCAACAATCCAAACAAAAACTTAAACTCTGATTCTAACCATATTAACTGAAGGTGTTAGCTTTAATTATTTTACAGAAATTTTTAGGTCTCATTCTCTTTTTATACAAACAACCAAATTATCTACGACAATAAATGGCATGACATAATTAATACAACTAATCATGATAAATGACATGATATGACATAATTAATGCAATTAATCATGACTACTTTCAACCATAGTCATTGTAAATTTTATTTAATAAAATACGATTAAAATTTGATTTTACAAATCAAAAAATTCTTTAATTAGATTAGGAAATAATTTTCCATATCTAATTACATATTCTAATTTAGAAAATAAAATTCTTTAATTAAGTAAATCTAATTAATTAAAAAATAATTTTCCTAATAAGAAATCTCCTAATCAATTATGAAATTTTATAATTAGAAATTCTCAATTATATCATAATATTTTATTTAAAGAAATAAAATTTTTAATTAAAAAAATCTAATTAATTAGAAAATAAATTTTCTAATATAAAATTTCCTAATTGATTAGAAAATTTCTATAATTAAAATTTTTTAATTAAATTATAATATTTCTTTAATTAGATCTACGACTAATTACGACACGCAAAATTATTTTACGCATATGTCTTGCACTATCAGGCTCTGATACCACTGTTGGGATCGTTTTAGTGCGTTGCGGGTGTTTACACGTTTTACAAACATGCACAATAGAAATAAACTAATAATTAAATATAACTATTACAACACACGTATGCAAATACAGGATACAAGGTATAACTAAAATTTAAAATTTTTCAGAATAACAATTATTCTACGCGTACCTGATAGATGATGTTGAGCGGAGTTCGCATCAATTAAGCGGCTCTTATCGAAGTGCTGCTTCTACTGGTGATCTACGCCAAGTTTTCGTCCAGATGATTTCCAAAGTCATGAGTCATACCACTATCTTCGGCACTAGCTGACAATCGATAATGGTTGATACAAGAGAAAAACTCAAATACACAACAACATTTATTGTGATAAATTTGGGATTTTTCTAACTATCACGAGCAATCGTATTCCCAGTGTAGTTTTTGGTAGTCAACTTTTAACCGCCGATAAAGGGGCAAATAGTCGGAACCTTTCCAACGTTGATGGAATGATCTCCGAAAACTTCACAAGTTTTCATAGAGATGGTTAATGGTCGTAAGACGATCGTAATTGGATGTCAAGGGTCGGACAACCTATCCGATGGTTGAAAATAATTTCCAATGACTAGACAGTGAATTCCGACAACGCCCCCTCTTTGGCATCAACTCTGGCAAAGGCTCCTCTTCGGCAACGACAGCTTCTCAAGTTGTCAACCTTGGAAAGCGAGCTCTGGCATTACCTTCTTCCACTTGGTCGAACAAAGGTGGCTACGTTCTCTCTCTCAAGCAAATCACCTAGAATAGGGGCAACAATAACTAAGCCTCCTTCGGTGGTCAGCCGCGGTAGGAAGGAATCCGACGGTGTTCGGCAACGGCGACGACCCAATCAAGCGACGTTCTGGCAGCGCCGGCAGAACAGAGGGAGGGAAGAGGGAGAGCGTCACGGTCGGTAGTAGGAAGGAGGAGGTGCAGTCGACAATGCTCATGCCTGGGAGGAAGAAGGAAAGGCTCGGGTTCAACCTATCCTCCACGCGAAGACTTTCTTCGGTGATCGGCGACGGGTGAAAAGAACCTAATCGGGTGTTGCGACAGCACGAGGATCAAGGGGCGGCGGCGCTTAAGCTAGGGTTTCTGGCTCGTTCTCTCCTCTCCTAGCTTAGGGTTTCGGGCTCCCCTTTAAATCGCGTTCCTCACGATTTTTCTGCCGAGGAAGCTAGAGATCATGTCGCCGACAAAAACAAGAATCGCGAGATTCTCGCGCGCCGTGGTCGAGCGGGGAGAAAAACCTGAGGAAAACCCCAAACCAGCTTGAATTAGATTTTAGGGTTTACTGTAGCGAGCTGGTCCAATTACTGTAGTAAAATCAATTTTATTCATTTCATCTTCACAAGACGAAGCCTATCATTACTTTCGTTTTGCTAAAATATCTTCTATCATAAATCAAACCAAGTTGGTTCAATTTAGTTTCAAACTGAATTGTTTGGTTCAATAACCAAATCACCTCCAATTTAAACCAAACCAGTTTTGTTTATTTTATCTTTATAAGACGAAGTCTATCATTTTGCTCTTTGTTTGATCCAACCAAATTTTATTTCTCTCGATCTAAGAATCTAATTTTCAAACTCATTTTAAGTCATTCGGAAAACTTGTAGTGCATGTGACCCAATAGGTTCCCGATTATGTTGGTCGTCTGTAATTAACCATAAATTACGAAACGATCATGAGTGACACCTAGTAGTACATCATGATCCCCAATTGATCAAAAAATCAATGATTGATTCCAGAATAATTTCTAAACCCTTCAGCAGCTAAAATGAAACACGCCTCATTCCTTTCACCGTTTTATACCCGCTTGGTTCAAGACATGGTCTATGTGTGTCAGTCCCTACTAGGTTGACTACGTCACACCTAACTCAAGCTTGCTTTCTTGTCATATGGATTCAAGTTACTTGTATGTCCAGGAGTGTCATACTCTTGACATGTAATACTTTGGCTAAAACTTTTAGTAATAATCCTAACAAGAACCGCAGGGTATACGTCTCTTTTTATAAAGAGCGATGAATCTTCTGTGGGCTATCCAAACACCTTCGAGTACTTTAACTTATATCTAATCATCCCGGATTTATACTCCTCGAAGATGTTTGCTTAAGATGTCAAAGTATAAGACTCCATGATCAAGGTGACTTGAATACCACAAGTCAAAGGAAACTCGCACTTGCAGTGAGATCTTCATTGATATATGCATAGAACCATATGAAATCCCAAGGCAGGTCACTCCAATGAACTAGTTATTTTTAACTGGCATTCACGTTTAACTCTCAACATCCAATGTCTCCAGCTAGTGAGAACAATTGCTTGACAAACAAAGGAGTTTAACATGTGCTAGTTTCAACAGAATTGATGACGTTAGTGCTTATCGATTCATCGATTAGGAATAATTTCAATACATTTATAATTGCACATATAGAGATGCTCACTAGTTGTGATCCAATCACAAATTCTTTCCTGCTATGAATTGTATCATGGACATTCAGTAAATGAGTTTAAGATCCAATCAAACATATAGAAAATGTGCACTTAAATAGTGAATTATTATTTATTTAATAAATAATATAACCGTAAGACGATTGCTTTAGGACACCTCTCAAATATACCAAGGCACATGATGCACGCCATAGGACATAACTCCCTATGCAAAACTGGGTCATCGATGTATGTACGACTCGTGTCTGACTCAGGCTTGTGCTGAAGGACTGATCTAGTCAGCCGACTTCTGCTTCCTTCGACTAGATTTGTTGGGGGGGGGGGGGGGGGGGGCTCGTGTTATGGGTTGGTATAACTTATCCCGAAGGTCAAGACTTGGTCCGATTGGGAACGACACATCGGACAGAAGACTTGACTCGAGATGAAATACCTGACTACTCCACTCAAGTTCAACACCCAACTCCTAGTCCAAGCCTCCCAACTAAGTTTCCGCTCGAGCCCGAGCTCCATCTTGGACCACGTCTCGACTCCTGATCCTGGGCAACCTCGACCTGGACTCTCTTTGCTGCCTGAGCTCCTCTCATCCAGTGCCCTGTTCAGTGTCTAATCAGCTCGATTCCTCCGAGTTCAACTCCTAACACTTCATCATTCCGCTTGTCAGACCATCGCCAAAAGGACACGTGCTATGATATGCTATTTGGGGTAGCTCACCTTCCCGATTAAGGCACCATGATTTATGATGGCATAGCCTGATACCGTATCAGGCAAGAGTGATGGGACCCTTCACTGCAATGATGCGCAGTGATAGGATATTCTCCTTACCAGCGATTGAACATCTCCTTTGACAAAATTTTCACTGATGGATATTCTCCTTAATTAAGATAGGATGTCTTTCTCTCTCGTAACATAATGACCCCGCTTCTGGCGAGTGCAGATACGCACACCAGGCCCAGAACACTCTTAATTCTCCATTTTTATATTTCCCTCTCCTACAGCGACCTAACTTGAGCGTCGGAGCAGCTGAGTCAGGATATCCCTGACCTCCATTCTCACCCTTGTCTTCTTCCTTGTAGCTCAGTGCTCGGTGGTACGCCATAATCCGAGATCCTCCTTCTCAGTTGGTCGTTGGTACTGCTTTTGGTGAGTCAACATATGCACGAGGTGTTTAGTGACTGATCCGAAGGCGATCTCGAACAGGAATAGCTATGGAAATCCCTTCATTTATATGACACTTTTGTAATCTACGTTCAAGTTTTGACCCCTTTAATTTGTATTTTCTCATTTTGACTATTCTAGTTCACTTAAATGTCGAATTAATGAAATGCATAAGTAGAAATTACAAGCGATCCTAATGAAATGTATTATTAAATTACAAGGATGTAAAACTAAAGGAGACAAATAAAATTAAATATCTTTTTAAAATATCAAACAACCCGCCGCCTAGCTCGAACCGTGAAAATCGCGACTTAGCTCGAATTTAGACATCTAAGTGAATTGTAATATATGAAATATTGCAAAGCTAAAATGTAAGAAGAGAGAAAATTGTGGGGTGTAAAGTAAAACTTTTTATTTATTTATTTTTGTTTTGGCGCGCTTTCGTTTTTGGCGCGCCACGAACCCTAATCTCAGACGCCCGTCGCTGCCTCCGCCCATCCCAACCTCATCCGTTGCAGAAGAAGAAGAACAGAGATGTTCTACTCCCACTCGTTGCTGGCGAAGAAGAGTCCTCTTGGGATGGTGTGGATTGCCGCCCACCTCCAGAAGATGAAGAAGACTCAGGTTGACGGGGTCGACATCCGGTCTTCTGCAGGTTCGTCTCCATTTCATTCTATCCTCTTGGTGGTTTATCGTCCTAGGACCCCGTACGGTTCTCCTTCTCGATTGTTTAGGTTAGATTTGGTTGTTGGGTCTCGATGGGTTTCTTCGAATCTAAATCTTCTGGATGTCCATTACGGAGTCGGTCGCTGCCCATTCTACCCCCGTCGAGTTGAAGAAATGAATCCTTAAATAACAAGAATGTTTTGCGGTCATTATTTTATTTCTGTTCTTATATACCAAGGCAAGATTATATTATGTGTGTTTTGGTTGGATTTCACTGAAGCTGAATTCTTTATTTACAATATCGTCAAAAAATGTCTATATGGATAAATAACCTGCTGCTGTCTCCAGAGCAGTTTTAGGGTGTATGATTCACGTTCTATGTTTACTTTTAATTTGACGGAATGTTTACATTGGATCAGAAATCTATGTTTGAGTTGGTTATAACGAGGTATTTGATGAAGAATTCATTGGGCTTGCTTTCTTTTTTACTGATTCTTGCTCTTTTCTTTTAACAAAAACTTTGTTGTAAAATTTTGCATCAGGAAAAGATTGTCATTTTCCTTCTATAGGATGGTCTGGTCTTATACTTCGGTTTTGTGACGCTTGTTTTCAACTTGTTGCGTGCTTTGGTAGATGAGATTATGTATCCTCGAGCTCCAATTGCTCTGAGACTGTCAGGGCATCTTCTGGTTGGCCTTGTCAGAATATACTCGTGGAAGGTGAATTATCTGTTCCAGGACTGTAACAGGATGTTGACTAATATAAGGGTGGCCGTTGCTTCGATACAAGTCAATTTACCGGCAAATGCAGATAAAGCTCCATTTGAGTCTATAACATTACCTGAGACCTTTGATCTTGATGCATTGGAGCTAGATGAATCAATCAATCCTACTGGGTATGTAATTTTTCACCTTAGATTGTATATGGAATTCGAGTGGCTGTTAGCTCTTTATAATTATTTACTTTGTTCACATATTTTGATACAGTGGTCCAGACAATCACCAAAAAGATTATGAGCAAATAACTTTGGCAAGTTAGTAAACTTTTTTGATTAAAAAAAAATGGTGATGTGTGAGATAGGAGTTTGCTAACAAAGGATTTATTGTACTAGGTGAAGCTTCAGCAGGGCAAGATCAGTATGTAGCTTTCTTCATCGATAAGGTCTCAAATATCTTATGTTTTACATGCATCAATATTTTTATAATTTCAGTAATCTAAATATTTAAGCTTTTATATGGATTCCATGACTTAGGATAACAGCACAAACACATCACTACAGCCAGAAATTAGAAATGATGCTGAGCCCATGGAAGAAGAGTAAGGCCTTATGTCAAGTTTCTTACTGAAACACTTTGGCTTACTTTTTCTAATAGTGCACTTTGATGCAGTATATTGCCACCATTTGATGGTGGTCTGGATGCTATTGTCAGCCCAGCTCTAAATTCTGCATCTTTTGAGGGCCCTGGTTCAAATAATCATGGCAATGGTTCTTTTCAAACTTTTGATATGAACAATAATATTCAAGAATTTCAAGAAATTGAGGTTATGCGTGAAAATAACTTAGAGCCTGAGAACCAGTTAGAGTTGGATAATACTAGCAATGGTGTTGAATTACATGATCATTCTACATCAGTAACAAAGAGAAAGCATAGTCTTGATCCAATACTTGAAGATATTTTGGTTTCTGGAGAGGAACCTTTGCCTTCAACAACTCATGCCAAACCACCAATGTCTACATTTGATTCCAACATTGCTAACAGGGAGATATCTTCTGGTTAGATATTTTGTTCTCTGATATATATTTTCCAATTGTTTTAGGGTTGATCAACTTAACAATCAATCATTTTCATCTATGTATGATAATATTGTTTGTGATTCGTCTTATTCTTTTTGTTTGTTGGTTGTTTGGTAGGTCAAGCCTTGCCTCACTTGGAGTTGGAGCTTCAACCTTCACCTCCTATCAGAGAACAGAAACGAAAGAGAAGAATGAAAAAGCATTCATATGATGAGAAAATTGTGTTGACAAATGCGTAAGTATCACTAAATTTGTTTATAGAAGAACTTTTGTTGTTTGATCTGTTGCATCAACTAACTAATCTAACTTTATCACTGTCACTTTATAAACAAATTTCCATGAGGGCAATGCTGCAAGAGAGTTAACTTTGTGGATTTTGTAATTCCTTCTACTAAAAATTATAAATTAAGATGTTTTCTTTTCTCTTTAATATGAGGATCATGTTGCATGAAATTACACTACAAAGAATAATTTTCTTTAATTTTTCCTTCTAGATTCCAATTTTTGAAGGTATTTATGTTGTCACAATTTTTAATATTTCAAGTATTCTTTTCATTATTCTTGTTATTACATATGGATTTTCACCTTTTAGCTATATCAATCTCCATAAGATTTTGATAATGGATGAAAGAATTACTAAATTATTTAAAGCACATGGAATGTTAAAATTCACAAATATAAGCATTACTAATTTATAAGCTAGATTCTATCTCTCTAGACATCAGTCAAATATCTTATGAAATAAAACCTTTGTAAAACTTGTTATTACGGTTATCAAGTTCATATATTTTTTTATTCAAATTGCACAATTTGATCCAATTTAAGTCACAAATATAACAAATCTTGTGCTTCAATCAGACTGAATCAAGAATCAGTCTAATATGAGTTGATCAGACTGATTTGTCAGAAACCACATTAGCAATAATTCATGGAATAATATAAAAAACCCAATCAATTAATGTTAACACACACTGACCAAAAAATAGATTCCACAATATTTTAGGGTTAAAATATTGCTGCTTATAGTATAATTCTTTAATCATATTCAATCATTGTAATTTTCCTATTTCTTTATTAAAAACTGTGGTTGCAAGGTATCATATTGATTGAGTTGTCAAAATATGAGTTTAGAGAGTTGCATGATTCATGATTTAATACAATTTATATTCACAAATTCATGATTTTTGACATGAACCTTGATTGGCAATTTTTCTTGTTATTTTCTAAGTTTCAATAATTTAGTTTGGACCTTTAAATTTTGAAAATCATCTGGGTCTTTGTTGTTTGCGATATGCCAATATTCGACACTCTTTGGCATGCTATAACGCACCCTTTGGCATGCTAAAATGTATGTCAAGATGAATTGAAATAATATATTTTATGTTTTTAGTTTGTGTTCATATAACACAATGTCAAAATTGTACCATTCTAAATGGGACACAACGACCCGAGTTAGGTACATAGTTGCATTCTTTTCTTTTTCTTCTTCATCCCTTTCCTCCTCCAAGTTGTTGTCAGCACCATATGTTAGAATAGCGGCACAACTGAGATAATATTGTTTCAGTCATATAATG
Source organism: Curcuma longa (assembly GCF_044706935.1). Classification (NCBI taxonomy): domain Eukaryota; kingdom Viridiplantae; phylum Streptophyta; class Magnoliopsida; order Zingiberales; family Zingiberaceae; genus Curcuma; species Curcuma longa. The sequence goes on along the minus strand of NW_027430816.1, from coordinate 1,833 downwards.
AAATCCTTTGAACCTTGTATAAAATCATATGCTTTAACAATTACAAATGAAGTTTTTAAAAATGATGCTTTTTGTTCATTAGTGTTAATAATAGAATGGTTGTAGAATATTCTTACATGATTTATTTATTTTTTTGTGAACATCATGGATTGAAATTGGTTTTATACATCATACAATCTGTTTTTTTAGAGACATGAAAAAACAACTTGAAGACACTACTAAATTAGTTTGCAAGCGGAGGAAGCTTCCATGTTCAGTGCTAGATCTTTATAAGTACCATATCAACCGCCTCAATGATCAAGTATTTCATGAACCATTGTTATCTGGTTAGTTTTTTTTGTTGTTTGTCATTTTTACAATTTTGAGTTATAAAATGACTAGTTGGAATCAAACATATATGCAGGGATGTGTAGTAATCTCCATGAGGTTTTTTCTAGATCCTTTCCTCTTCACAGCAACAATTCTAGCCATATGGAAGTTTTATCAGAACTTGCGAATGAATTATCTCATGTTACCTCAAAGGATCTGCAAAAAGAGCCTGAGCAACAAAATAATTTGGATGGGGAGATTAAGCGACATAGTGACAGAAATATGGAACCAGAACAACAGGACAAGCTGAATGCAATACCTGAGAATTCTCTATTCGATATGCATATTGATATCGAACCAGAACAACAGGATGAATTGAATCTAATACCTGAGAATCCTCGATTTGATATGCATACTGGAGCAATTATAAATGAAACAATACAATCACCCTCTGGAGGAGTAGATATGACTCCCTTTAGCACCACAATAGCAGGTTCAACTCATGACTTTGATAAGACTTTTGATACAGAGATATTGCCCACAGTTGAAAGTTTTACTAGGACTGAAGCAACTAGTTATGCAACTGGAGCTAGTTTATTCTCTTTGGAGGAAGAACCACTTCAAAATAGCATGCCTAGAATTCCAAGTGTGTTGCTATCCGTGGAGGAAGTAAGTTCCTTTGTAGAAGAATATCAGTGACACTACTTTCCATGTTTTACTTTTCTTAAGATTGTTGCTAATAAGCACCTCTATATACCTTGTCTTGAATCTTTGATTTGGTTTTGTTTAGGATTTTGATTTTCTTGATGCAAGTACCCAATCATCAGGTAAGATAAGTATGTTTTTTCCCTTTGCATTCTTTGTTACATAGAAGTTCAAATCTTAAAATAGTTATCCTCATGCAGGTTATAAAGAAAATGAAGCTGGAACTTTATCGGCACGGACTAGGTAAGAGAAATTTGATTTATACTATATTTATTTTCTTTATTAAAACAAGTGGAAAAACAATGCTTATGTTGTTAAAATTTCTTCATGGTGTAGGGCTGTGGCACAATTTCTTAAAAATCAATCACCACCTCAGAGTCGAGATAAAGAACATGGAGTTTTAAGTTTAAATGATATCTTAGAAGGAAAAGCAAGAAGACGATGCGCACAAATGTTCTTTGAAAGTTTGGTAATTATATATTCTGAGAACATTTATTTCTTTTTTGATTAACATGATTTGAGAACATTGTTAATTCTTCCGTTAGAAAGTATAAGATTTAATCTTAGTGGTGAAGTTACCAGGGTTAAAGGAGGCCATGATGACTAACTATTCTCATAGTTAATGTTACCTTCTAAAACATTCTCTTTCAAGTATCACATAGGCAAAAACAATCTAGTATCATCTCCTGATTGACAAGGTTAGGTTTTTATAGAGAGCGCATAGGATGTAATTCCTTAAGAAGAGATCTTCAGATCAGTATCTACCAAATATCAGTTTTTCTTTCAAGCGATAGGTATTCTATATCTTTGTTTTTAATG
>NW_027430815.1:0-6324 GCF_044706935.1 Curcuma longa | reverse complement strand
ATCAATTTCTTGAAGAAGTGGTTTGTTCTGAGTATCGAAATGTTGACGTCCTTTCTCATGCATTTCAATTATCTCACTCGTGAAAAGCTTATCAGACAGATCGTGGAAGAGATTGCAGATTCCAAATAACTCACCCTGGAATTCCTTGCAATCCTAGGGAATAAGTGGAAGGCAATACACATCAAGTTGAGAAACTATTGATACTTAATCTGTCAAACCAAACTGGTTTTAAATAATATCATATCAGAACAATACCTGGACACCTTGGAAATAACGTTTTTTCCATCTTCCCGGAGACAGCAATGTTTGAAAGCTGCTGTTTATAAATTTGGCGAGAATAGACAAGCTCTTCAAGGGAACCAGCAGCAAGAAGACGGAAAACTGTAACATGCCGCTTCTGGCCATAACGAAATGATCTGTCCTGAGCCTGCAAGTCTTGTGCAGGATTCCAATTGGGATCAAAAATAACCACACGGTTAGCACTGACCAGATTCAGACCTAAACCTCCAGCCCGAGTAGATATCAGGAATACCTATCAGAACACCCGTAAGTTGACAGGCATGCTCGCTTAAAGATCTAATTGAGAATTACCTGTTTACTAGGACTTTTATTAAATTCATCAACATGTGACTGTCTTAAGCTCATTGGAGTTGAACCATCTAGCCTGGAAAAGCAATATCCTTTTCTTATGAGAAACTTCTCCAGTATGTCCAGCATCCTGCTTTTAACATAAACATCAGTCACAAATAAAACCAAAACCAAGACAGTTTGCAATTATACAGTGTGACAAATTCACTTTGTGGATTTTAGATTGTTCCATTTCCACTGAATGTATTTGAATGAGAACAATGAAGAAACAGAAAGAACTGAAACATAAAAAAAAAGTCCAATTTGTTTTTTCCTCTTGGAGAGTTGCTACCTGACAGAATAGCTAAAAAGCAGAATCTTGTCACCCTTTGTAGTCCAAGAAAATAATAGCTTTTCTAATGCCCGCATTTTTCCACAATGTTCAACATCACTAAGCCCCATGAAATTTTCATTCTGAGCATTGCCACCAACCAAGTCAACATCAGCACCAAAGACAACAGATGCTAATTCTGCATCCTTCTTTTGCTTCTCAAGATCATCCTTGGGATTAGGCTTTATCAGCTCCAAATGGTTGCTTATCTGGAGAATCATATTTAACAGTTCAAAAGTCATTGTTCAAATAAAAAAGGCAATCAAATATGAAGATACTAAATGTTCAAAGGGTACCTGCTGTAGCTTGATAAGGCATGGAAGAACAAGGCAGAAAGGGCAAGAATCACAGCCTTCAGGATTCTCTCTATGCAAATAAGACCATATGATACCGTCTGGGACTGTCTTCTGACAACATTCAACCTGATTTAAAGGACTGCCACAGCTACAAGGCAGATCCTTGTTTATTAAAGATTGGACATCAGGTTGTTCCAGCATCCTCTTATAAACTCGCTTTTGCAAGTCACTCATTGCACAGAATACAACATTATCTTCCTTCCCTAACATTAAATGCCCTATTGTCTCCTCTTTAGTCCTTCTTAACAAGTACTTACGCAGAACAGCAACGAGATGTTTCTTCCGTTCATCAGCAATGCGAATGCATCTTTCAGGAGCATTTAACCTCTGACCATGCTTTAAAGGCTCATCATAGAAATCACGAAAGTGTTCCCATGTTCCTAAGCATCCAGGTGCAACCCAATCAAACAGATTAAAAAGTTCCAATATCCTGTTTTGCATTATAGTTCCAGTTAGACCAAATCTTTTTCTTGTTTTTATTCCTAAACATGCTCTATATAATCGTGATTTTTCATTCTTCAGCTTATGAGCTTCATCAACAATAACAATATTCCATGGGACTTCACATAAAATCTTATCATGAATTCTGAAAGTGTCAAAGCTAGTTACCAGTATCTCAGTACCATGAGTTTTAAGCTTCTCAAGAATTAACTCTCTATTTGGTCCATGATAAACAGAAACACTGAAATCTCCCCATTCAGATAACTCGTTTTCCCAGTTCTGAATAATTGAAGTGGGACAGATGATTAATATAGGGCCTTTTCCCACGGCATGATACACCTTATCAGCTCTGTGCTCACTATCTTTACCAGTTACAGCTGCAAGAAAAGCTATAACCTGGATGGTTTTCCCCAGCCCCCTAAATTAAAATGGCATTATCACTCAGCATCAATTTTCTTGGCTGATTAATGGAACTTGGGCGCGTAGGAAGAGTAAAAAAATCAATATTGCATAAAACAAAAGGAAAAAAGGATTACATGTCATCTCCAAGTACACCACCATGATTTCTTTTGTACAAATTGTACAAAAATCTAATGCCATCACTTTGATGTGCTAGGAGCCTACAATTGATTGATGCAGGAACCTACAGAAAAAAGGAATCTAGAAATTGTTATCAGAGATAACATGAGTATGCATATCACTTATGAATATGACTAATTTGTGGTTTTACAAAAGAAATGTGCAGTGATTCATAGGGCTGTAAATGAGCCAAGCCAAGCTCTGTGGTGTTCAAGCTTGTTTGATAAAGTAACCGAGCCGAGCCAAGCCAAGTCTAAAATGAATCAAGCTTGGGTTAGTTTCTTTTTTATAAGCTTGAGATTGGTTCAAGCTTGGCTTGAGCTTGGTTCATTTAGATGTTATCAAACTCTCAATTCAAGCTTGTTTGATTATTGAAACTTTTACATTTTAAGATTGTTTGGTTGATTATTAAACTTGATAATACAAACTTATTTGTTCATTTTGAAAATTTTCTTTGTATATTGATGAATATGGTTCACAAGCATTGTCATGAATGTTGTTCCCGAACATTGTTCACGAACATTGTTCATGAACATTAACGGGTTGAACATATATATGTTCAAGCTTATTCGTTTAGTTTAACGAGTTGTTCAAGTTTGTTTATTTAATTGATATTGTGTGTATCAAACGAATATAAACAAGCTCTTATAAAGTCAAACACCAAACTTGTTCACGAAAGTTCGGTTCATTTACAACTGATTCACATGTCATCATATGTTGAAAAGTTATTGATCATGTGGCACTAGAACATCCAGAATGGTAATAATTGTTATCAAAACTTGCAAGATTGACAAAGACTGCACCTAGAACTTTGTAGTAGATGGGGTGATCGATCCATAGAGATTTTTTATGAGCATGACAAAGAGACATGACATCAAAGCATTCACAATTGAGGACGGTAAATTTATTGATATAGCAAAATCTAAACTTTATACTGGGCAACAAGAAGATCCAAACCAACAAATGGAGTGAAAAGTGATCGGAAGATGGAGCCAAAAGAAATCAAACTAGCAAATTGTAATTAGTAGATAATATTGTCAATATGATGGTCACAGAGATCTCATAGGGCAGTGTGTCCCAATCAACAATCCTACAAAATAAAAGAGAAAACATGAAAAACAGAGCTTTAAGATATTGATTGAATGGATAAGACTATGGAATAGTGGCCTATTTTATAGGATTCACATACAAACTAAGTGGAAATAAAATAAAATTAAAATTTAGACTCTGAGCTGACTTATTCTATTGGACCAATTTAGTTTAAGATGGAAAGTTACATGGAGGAGGGAGAGGGAAAACATCACAAATTATAAATGAAGCTTCATCACTCATGTGCATTTTTGTGTCACTTTCCCTCCTATCTTTCCGTTCAAGTGAACCTACCCTTAAAGTGCTTTATTTCAACATTCAACTCCAACAGAAAGAACTCAACTCTTCAAGAGTTGAAGTATGATTGTTTTTGAATATCTAAAGCATTTGCCTCATCTTCATAATGTTAGGTCATCCCTTTAATCATATAAAGCATCATTGTAAGTTACTAAAGCAAGAAGCATTCTCTACATATCAACTATAACCTCAAACTTCAGAGCATTGAGATTGCAAAAGTGTTGGAAGACATTTGTCAGAGATGCAAATGCCTCTAAGGTAGCAAATCCTCTATGCTGAAAATTATACTAATGCTTAAGTTGGTTGGTAAATCAAATGAATGTGTCAAAATCAAATGTTCTCACCGTGTGAAATGAGTTAATGAAGTGGGCAAGTAGTCTCTTAGAGAAGTATTTATGATGTGCTAGTGGTTTATGCATCCAACATTATGATCACACAATGTAATTTATCTTCTAACATCATTATGTGTAATTCATATATACTTTTTGTAACCCTCAATTGGATGGCAAAGTTAAACAAAGAAATCAAATACACATGTCAACAAGCTTTATATCTATACACAACTACAAATCAAAACTCATATTAGATATGTCTATAGAATTTTTACAAACAAATTTGTTAATTGGTGAAAATTTTATCATGTTTATTTAGTTTAATCAGTTCCTCTACATTCATGTTCATATGCTAGTGCAAAGAAATTTTCTCCTATGAGTCCAGACTAAGAATAACATGTTGGATGTAAACAAGACGGGGCTGCAATTGTTCTCTCTTGTAGTACTAAAGTTCACATTACCCCTAGATCTTTCATTTTGTTCTCAAGTTAAGTGATCAAGTGACTCTTCTAAAATTAAGCATTGGGACTCACTTAATGGTTCTTTGATCGCAAGAGAAGGGTGACTAAATCAGGTCATGTTTCAGCTTCTATGATATCAATTTTTTATTTTTCCATTTTTTCTTGAATATGTGATGAGTAGATTACTTTGGTCGTAATGTGGAAAATACAATCAACGATGATAAAGGCAACAATTAATGAGAGGGTGGAAACATAGTTTGTCTCTCTACTATCCTGTTTGGATGTCACCCTGGTCTCTGTTTTCGAACGACAGGAAACACCTCAAATTTATAGCGAAATCCTCATAAGTCCAAAGAGTGATGAATCAAGATTGCACTTTGCTGCCGTTAATCAAAGACTACGTTTCAATACCAATCCGTTCCTCATTTGAAAGAGCCAAAAGAGAAAGCTACCTGAACAACATGGGTTTCTCCAGGAGAGGAGAGAACCAAAGGTTCGTAGGGTCCTCGAGCCTCAAAGGAGGCAGATTGCGGAAGGAGCGCATCACGCGGCAATCTGGCGGTGACTGGAACGCCCCCACTCTCCTCCTCATCCTCCGATGCTGGTTTCTCTTCTTCAAAGGGGGGTTTTGGTGGACGGAATTGGAGGCCCTCGGAGAGAGACTGCGCATCGAGGCGTTGCAGTTGCTGCGAGAGGGAGGATTTGGGTGGCTTCCTCGGAGGAGGGGCTTCGGAAGGAGGTTCCCAGGAGGAGGCGGACGAGGAGGAAGTGAGGGCGGCTCCGCCTGTGGCGGTGGCGGTGGCGGTGGCGGTGGCGGAGGAAGGGAAGTTGGAGCAGGGTCGGAGGGTTTCCTTTAAGCGGTTCAGCGACATGGTCTCTTTGCCCATTCTTCCTGCTCATGCGACTACACGCAGAAATATGTAATATGCCTCAACAGTATTTATATATATTTTATATAAAACAAAATTTTATTTTTAACAAAAAACGCTCCTTTGAAAACAAATTATATATATTTTTATATAAAAATTATTTTTAAAATTAAATGACTAAATTAACATCATTTTAAAACGATTAAACTCACTCTAAAAATTTTGAAACAAATTTTTCAAATAATTTTTGACTTTTTTTCGATTTTATTTTTACCTTTTTATTTTATTTTTACAATTTATAAATTGAGCATATGACACTTTAAAATTTACCAAAAAATATATCTATTTTTCAAAATACCTTCCATCCAACCGCTTTAACGTATCCATTCCCGTCAAATCAAGTGTCACTGATGCAAGTGAATTTGATTGAGAAGTTAAGTTCTTGAAAGGTTTAGGTGTATAAAAGAGGGAGTTGCAAACTACAATGGTGCTTCTCATCAAGATTTTCTACTCGTCATCATTTTAACAATCAACCACTTGGACTGAGTTTCTTAACTACAACGTATTTGTAACCTTTTCATCTAGATGCTTTGCTTTACACTCGTGGAAAATCTACTAATTTATTATTCTTTTAACTAATTAACCTTTTCTTTGCTTTACACTTGTGGAAAATCCTATTACTATTTCCTTGTTACATTGATCCTCAACTAATGATTCTTTTGTATTTTCCTCTAAGACTTATGTTAATTTAAATGATGATTGTATTTAATTCATGGATCTTGAAAATTATATATTTTATACATCTAAACTTATCAGGAAGTCATAATGTAATTATTTTGGGTTCTCTTTTTCTCTTCTTTATGAAAGTACTCAATTCATTTATAGTGGAACATTATATATATATATATATATATATATATATATATATATATATATATATAT
>NW_027430814.1:0-1107 GCF_044706935.1 Curcuma longa | reverse complement strand
GTGAGTGCGAAGTAGCTAGTCTCGACTACTTGGTATCTAGGCTCTGTCTTTCGACCTAGGAGCGTTCATTAGGTGCTCATCCCTTGGATCCCTTCCGGGTTCCGGTACAAGCTATTAAAGTAAGTTAATGTACATATTTCCATTTTCCTTTCCATCATAAATGTTCCACAACATTTCATCTTTCAACATTCATTAATCATCATAAGAGCACATCAAGCATCTCTAACCTTTGGAACCATTGATAGGGTTAGGGCATTACTTAAGTTACCCTAACTTTGACTTGGAGAACACCTCTTCCAGGCCCATATGACACCTCAGATGTGCTTGCTCAGAGCTCAGCACGCCCAGACCGTGCTAAACAACACGGCCGTGTCATTTTCCGTTCCGAATTAAAGCTGAGCCTTATCCAGACTTCAACACGGCCAGGCCGTGCTAAGCACGGCCGTGGTCTTTTCTGTGAAGTTCACAGAACTGAAGCTTGTCTTTCACCAGAGTCTGACACGGCCTGACCATGCCACATGGCACGGCCGTGTCATCTTCTGTGGGTGTCCACAAAACCTCGGTAATCGACCAAAAATGGATTTTAACACCTGTTAAACCATCCCATAGCATAGATTACACATATCTTGAAACCCTAAAGATCCCTCCATGGTTGAAACCCTAACTAGCGTGGAATACCAGTTTTTATTCATACGGAGAAAACCAACTCGTTTAATAACTTATCAAACCCTAGCATGCTTTAAAAAAAACATAACTTTATCACCCTAGCATAACATATTTGAAATCTTACCATTTTATAACATAAAGCCCTAACCTTTAGCCATATGAAACAACCACGTTTATTTAACCATCTTCATGAAATATCTAGTGCATGACTAAATCAAAACATGCTTTTAACACATAAGCTTTAGAGCACCACGAATCATAGAAATCGTCAAGCATCTAATATGTTGCAGTGTGAGGGAATCTTACCTTTGGGTTCTTTAGAGTATTTTACCCGATCCTCCTAACCTTCCTAGAGCCCTTTTCCTTGCTCCTTCTCCTTAGCCTTGTTGATGAAGCCAACTCCCCAAAGGAATGCCGGCCACAAGAAGAAGAGAGGGAGAG
>NW_027430813.1:0-13627 GCF_044706935.1 Curcuma longa | reverse complement strand
TATCAAGTGTTTTGCCAGTAATCAACCAGGACACCTATCTTCTACCTGTCCAAGTAGAAATAACCTATATACAAGAGAGGCAAAACTAGTTGCTTGCACAAACTTAGATCTGGTAGAAGTACAATTAGATGTCTCTACCGCATATCTATCTATTCTATTATCTCTGTCAATGAATTAAAATAAGTCTCATCTTCCTTTGATTATACGTTAGTCAACTCCTTTTTAGACAACTCCTATGGATTTCCAGAAAACTATGACAACACAACTTTACCATTAGATCTAGATAATGTAACAACTCAACTAGAAGACCTAAATCAAAATCAAAATTGGGATCTTATGTTCCCCCAATTTCCTCCTATTACTCTATTAGATCTGTAGGCTGGTTTAAGAGATTGTGAACACGACTAAAACCTAAAAACAGGAACGGATAATGTTCCTTGCTATTTATGTGGGTTTTATCCAGCCATTGATAAATGAGGAACCTGTAAACTATGCCGAAAACAAATATGAGGTCATGGGTTCAAATCCTATCTTGCCAAAGGCAAGGTAAGGCTGCGTACAATGGATCCTTTCCCCGGACCTCGCATGGCGGGAGCTTCGTGCACCGGGCTGCCCTTTTATATATATAAAGTTGGATTGGATAAAGTCTAATAAATCTTGTCTAGCTTTTGCCTATTTGTGTCCTGGGCTCCCTTTCTTCTTTACACTATTTCTATATGTGCATGTGTCTGGATGTAGATGGTTTGCTGCTGCTACCCATTTATAGTTGATTGTACGCTGCTGTTTCACTTCACAATGAATGGGCTCACCTGCCAACCATAAATAACATGCATTATACAAATTCTAATTGCATGCGTATGACATATGACACTACCCGCAAACAATATTGATACAAAAACATAAAGTGGTTGCTTCCCCAAGTTGCTACCCGTTGTTTCTTCATTTGTCTTACTCATCTCATTGTTCTTCCTCTTCTTGGAAGAATGTTGTCAATATACCTTTGTGGAGTCCGTGACAAACTAATTTTGGTCAGATTCAACTTTTGATTTATTGTTCTACAGTCAAAAAATATTTTTGCTCAAATTATTGAAAATTGAAATAAATTTTAAAAATTATCAAGAAGTTAAAATATTGATCACACTCATTTTTTCCTCCCTTTTTGCTTTATTGAACTATAAAAGTCAAAATAACAATTATGAATTGTGATTAAGAAATTTGAGAAGGGTGGATAATTAAAAGTAATTGAATGGCGAAAAAAATTGAATGTTATCTCCACTATATTTTTATTTCAATTTTCCCCTGAATGTGATCCATGTATCTCTACCTATGGACAGCATGAAATGATTTTGGCGGGGTCTCATTAAGAGGTTATTCATGTATAGAGTTTGGTATGAATAACCTCCTAATGAGACCTCACCAAAATCAGTTCATGCTGCCCATAAGTGGAGATACATGGAGCACATTCAGGAAAAAATTGAAATGAAAATACAGGGGAGATAACATTCAATTATTTTTATCGCAGTTGAATTACTTTTAGTTATCCACACTTCACAAATTTCTTAATCACACTTCTTGGTTGTTATTTTGACTTTTATTCCTGTATAGAGTTTGTTTTTAGATTCTAAGACCTCGTACCTGTTGGATGCCAAGAAGTAGATTGAACATGCAAAATATCACGAGCAAGTCTAATAGTAGAAAGAAGCTGGATTCTAACAAAGTACTCTTTGACCTGCTTGAATTAGTTTTTTGTTAGATATGACTGAACTCTCTCATCTCTAGGGACTAAGGGTATGTTGAACCTCTTTACTCTATCAATAGAATAGACCTGCATTTCACAATTTGATGATGGCAAAGCAGAAATCTAGATATACTTAAAAGACTCATAAAATGTTAGTATGGGTTAACAAGATGCTTATTTCCCCTTGGTGATCTGCATGGATCTCACTTCATTTGAAAGATGAAAAAGAATAATCTCTCTTCGATAATAATATGGGCTGGATGCTCTTTACGTTGAACCTTTGATTTGGTTTTTCTCTGTGAATTACAGTCTAACATTTGGTTAATTTTCACAATAACTGTTTTCTGCCTTATTTTCCATTATCTATGGTTATTGTATTTTCCTGCTATATTTTTTTTCCATATAAGTCATTCATCTTTTATGCATGTGAGTGTTGTGATATAGCTTCTCTTTCTGTGACAATTACTGATGACAGGCAGCAGTCAAGGTCATGGCAAAAGACCTAATTCGAACAAGGCATCAGATCACAAAGTTTTATGCACTTAAATCACAACTCCAAGGTGTATCATTGAGAATTCAGGTAAATGCTAACTTTGAATTTTGTTCTCTTATTCATTCAGTTAAGTAATAATTACTTCTCATGATGAGACATGCTATGAGTCATCTCCATTTATTATTGATATATTCGGTTATGTGGGAATTCTTCACAAGTGTTTTGATAACATGAACATTAAGGGGAAGATGCTGAATTCCTATTGAGGTAAATGTCTCAATCTCCCATGGTAGCTGAGTTTTAGATGCAGTACAGGTCATATAGCTGGCTCTTTAAAAAAATGTACATATATATTAATAAGTTGAATGTATAAATAAAATACTAAAATCAAATAACACTAAATTAAAAAAAAAATTTATTTACTTGAATTCAGGTTTTATGTAAATGTAATAACAAAAAGTTGGGATTACAATTAGTTAGCATGATACTTAAAATTTTATATTTAAAATTGTTTAAAACAATAATAGTGATTGAAATTTTCTTGTAAATATTTATGGTGATTATTCTTCAGTGCATGGTTTTAAATCTCGTTCCATGTAGGTAAGCATTAGCAAAATGTATTGATTTGACCATTGACTAAAATCGAAAAGATGCAACACCAAAATTGAATTTTCAAGTCATATAGAAAATTAAGATGAAATTGACAAAGCAAAGCATAACTATCTCAAGAAAATAAAACCTGACAAAATGTTTGAAAATGAAATAGTTTGTTAATTGAAAGTTGAGATTTACATGGGACACTTTTATAACTCGATCCTATGAAAACTAGGATACAAATAAGCAAATTGGGAAATACAACAAGCTTCATTAATTGATTATCAAAAATTAAAGATATCAAACAAAAATAGACTAATTACCAAATAACTCAACTAATTATTAAACAGCTAAAATTAATTTGAGTCAATCAACCTACTATAGTTCTTGTTTATGACTATTGCAACACATAATTTAACTCAATTCAAGTCTTAAAATCCACTATAGCTCTAATTCAAATAATACTTGAATAAACATGCATTTTGGCTTAATTGGAGATATAGATATAACTGTTAGAAACCTAATTATAAATATGTAAGGGACTTGGTTGTAAATATCACATATTAGAAGAAGAGAAGGTGTAAATTGTAAATTCAATAATGAATATAAATACAGGAATAGGAGATTAGATAGGTAAGAAATCCCCATTAGTTGTTTCATGGTATTAGAATCAGAGCTGTCAATCTACTGCAGTTCTTGGTTAGGATTATTGACACACATGGATTAAATCTTGAGCTCTCGTGCTCACCATCACAGACCTGCTTGATACCATGATGCACAATTGCAATCCCCTACTTGTGGACACCTGATTGTCATCAAACCTCACTCATGATTGCTATGCTTCTCCATTGCCATGTGACACCACCTTGTGTTCATGATCATCTCTACTTTGATCTCACACATAAGATCATCCTTCTGCTTGCAAGGACTTTCGAGCAACCTCTTGTGTAATTCCTTTATGCGAGACTACTTTGTGCCATGTATTTTGGTGAGGAAGACTGCATGCTTGCTGCTGGTTTTTGGTGAGCAACACAATGCCGTCGCTGCTGTTCCTTTTCATCGTGCGGGACCCCTTTGTGCTGCTGCTCTTTCCCTGCTTTAAGTAACAAGAAACATATTGCTTCCATCTTTGGCAGCTTCCCACAGTAAACAATTTCACGCAGCTCCCTTACTATTTCCTTTGAGCAGCAAGCAACATACTGTTTTGAACAGTAAATAACTGCTCTCACTTTTGACACTGAGCAACACCCTCTTGACTAACGAGACCCACTCAATTTTAAATGTTGGATTCAGCAAATACTTCCTAGTTGCCTTACATCGCTGGTTCTCTATGCCTTTCTGGCTCCACAGTAAAAGTTGACATTGAAAAAAGTTTCTTTGTGTTGCCCATACTTTTTTTTTTTTTTTGAATTTGAGGAAATTTTTTGATTCAAGTTTTTTTAGATTTTAAAAGATTAGAACGCTGTTTTATTTGGAAATATTGTGACCTTGTATCTTCTCAACGCTGTTTTATTTGGAAAGATTGTCATCTTGTATCTTCTCATCTAATTGGAATCCAATTGAGAGTATTCTACTGAATCAAGATGCTTCTGCATGGACAATCTTGATTAAAAATGTTATATTTTTGTGGCAGTCATTGGAGTTTCAATTCTTCAAGTCAATTTTGGTCATCTTTTTTGTATGATTATATTCAAGATAAAGGACATTTTGCTGGAGGAATTTCAGTTCACCTGGGAGATGGTAATTTTGTGTGCTCCTTGTTAGATCGCTAGTTGGGGGTTACTTTTGCCATGAGTTCAAGTCATTATTTGAATTTAGGTTAGCTCTTATGCTAACTATGGCTCAAATCAAGCATTCTTAGGTAAACCTTGGTCTCACATTATGCTTACCAATTTAGTGGAGTGATGTGCAAAAACTCCATAATCAAGGAATTAAGTTTCTTCTTAATTATGATATGGATTAGTTACAATGGCATTAGTGATCTTTGGTTGTCTTCACTTACCAGGGCCTATCAATTTGCTTCTGTGGAGGATCGATGGAAAATTCCTTGTGATATTTATTATCTACTTTGCCATTTTCATTAAAGTTCCTTGAAAAATTTTGTAACAATTTTTACACTAGTAGACAGGCTTATTTCTTCTGTTATTTATTATCTAGTTTGCCATTTTCATTAAAGTTCCAACAAATTTTGCACTAGACGGGCTTATTTCTTCTGATATTTATTGTAGTTTAATAAGTTAGCATAATTACTGACTGGCTGTGATTTTTCAGACACTGAAATCGACACAAGCAATGGGAGAAGCAATGAAAGGTGTTACAAAGGCTATGGGACAGATGAACAAGCAGATGAACCTACCTGCACTACAGAGGATAATGCAAGAGTTTGAGATGCAAAATGAGAAAATGGAAATGGTCAGTGAATTCATGGGAGATACCATAGATGATGCTTTGGAAGGAGACGAGGAGGAGGAAGAAACTGAAGAACTAGTGAACCAAGTGCTCGATGAAATTGGAATTGACATCAACTCAGAGGTGGATCCAAATGTCTCCTTTACCAAGATCTTTAGCCTAATTGAACTTATCTTCTATTATGTTTAGTAACAAACATTCTTGATTTGTTCCTTTGTTTGCAGCTTGTCAAGGCACCTTCAACTGCAGTCACAAGTGCCGAGGCAAATAAAAAGGTTGCTCAAGTTGAAGCCGCTTCAAGTGAAGGTGGTGGAATAGATGATGACTTGCAAGCTAGATTAGACAATTTGAGAAAAATGTAAATTTATATGAAGTAGATAAACACAAGGGTCATCAGAATTGAGGATTAATAGTCTTCCCATAAAGTTGACATAGTAATGTCCTTGCTATCTTGTGTATTTGAACCGTCTAGTAAGAAATCTGAATTAAAGCTTGGATTGGCATTTCATGAGAAAGTTATGGTGTTGGGAGTGTTAGATCAAAGTTTCAAGAAATCTTTTTATAATGCATACTTTAAGATGAAAAAGTATAAACATGAAAACACAGTTAAAGAACGGCACGAGATCTATGGTGATAAGTTTCGTTTGCACAATTATAGGAGGGGTCTGAGCTGGGAAACTAACATGCTTATAATCTAAATAGGTTGTTTGTGGTCAAGTCACAACAAAAGCAAAATAGAATATATTGGTTTAACTCATGCTAGTGACACAAGCTAAAATATGCAACAATAAAAAAATTACCAGCTCTTTCAGTGATTAATTGTCTATTAACATTTTAGGGTTTTTAACCATCAACTTCTCAGCAGCTCTGCTGTTACACAATCTGATAGTTTTGTTCTCAGATATTCTATGGTGTATCTTGTCAATTGTCTTACAAAAATTTCTACATAACATCCTAGCTATTAACTAAAGGTGGGAAACTTCCGTGGGATCGGACCGATTACCCCAGGGATTGAGTCAATGTGACTAACTAGGATTATCATTTTTAAAATATTCTCACAAAACATACATTCTTCTGAGTCAGAAAAAAGAGATTTCCAAAGGCACCATTGTGCTACCCACTACAACCTTTCTACTCACTGCTATAACCATAATAGACTGCAGTTATACATACCACCCAAGACATTAAACTTCTACACATACACATAATTGAGTGTATTGATAGGATCCTGATATATTTAAATAAATTCTTCAAAATTTTATCTTTAGAGTATGATCTTTAATGGATCTATTCAAATAAATCCTTCAAAATTTTATCTTTAATTCTTCTATTTTTTAGATTAACTTATGTGCCTATTTAAAGACACGTCACGTAATCTTCTGAAGATAAGTAATTTCTTTTGATTAATCAATTTCACTTGATTATTGGAGGTCAATCCCTTCGAAGTGATCACCCTATCCGCGTTCTTATGTTTTTCCATGAGATAGGACATAAGTTCTTATCAAATTGGTATCAGAGCTAAGTTCTTCTCCATCGTCATCATCGCATAACCCTGAGCATCAGATTCTTCCACACCTTAAGTTCACGCCCATTAACAAGTGCATGGTCTTAATCCGACTTCAAGAGAAAGAAACTCACTCTGACATGATGACTGCAGGAGCTCGACATGACAACAAATGGGTTACAGAATTCAAAGTTAAGCACGAGATGTGGATGGATAAACTAAAAAAAATTCTAGCATCCTTGGTTACAATAGTCAAAAATTGAAGGATTGTTTAGATGAGGACTCCAACTCAAGCAAACCAATTAAAAGGGGGACAAATCAACAATCTCAACAACAACAATACAACCACAAAACTAACTCATATGAAGATCGAGAGAACAACCTTCCATGTATGAAGGTGGAATTTCCTTGTTGGGAGAACGACAATCTGATTGGATGGATTTCAAGGGCTAAAATTTTTTTTTGCTTCCATGGCACATCAGACTATGCAAGATAGAACTAGCATTTATAAATTTTGAAGACAATGCCCATCCAATGGTGTGACTGGCTTGAGGCATGCCATGGACCTCTAACATGAGAGGATTTTAAAGAAGAATTCCTCAATCGATTTGGTCCCTCTAAGTATGAAAACGTTGATGGAGAGTTGGCCAAAATTCACTAAACTACAATCGTATTGGAGTACCAAGGATGATTCAAGCGACTCTTCAACTGAACTCGTGATTGGTCTGAAAAGCAATTATTAGACACTTTTATTGAAGAACTTCACCCTAACATATGATGAGAAGTGAAAATGAATCAACTCGCACCATGAAGGTAGCCTTATCCTTTGCACAACTATAATAAGAAAAGATAAATGAGGAAGGAAGAAGAAATAACAAAGTAATTCGTAAAAACACACCTCGTTCCTCAATAACTCGCAAACTAACATAAGAAGAGATTAAGGAACGAATGACAAAAGGATTTCGTTGGCATTGTGATGAAAAGTGACATCGTGGTCATCAATGTAAGCAAAAGAGGCTATTGATGATTGAATCAATAGAGAACTCTGAGGAAGAAGATGATGAAGGTGAACCACAAGATGATATCGACAAAGTACAAGATGACTCTATGTCCATATCAGTTCATGCCTTAGAAGGGCTTCAAACTCTGCAAACGATGAAGCTAAAAGGATTCATTAAAAAACAATCAGTGACGATACTTATAGACTCAGGAAGAACCAATAATTTTCTAGACTCAACTTTGGCAAGAATGCTTAAACAGAAGGTCGAGCAAGCATCTACATTTGATGTCAAGGTGGTAGATAGAAGATCACTTACAAGTTCAAGAAAGTGTGACAATGTTAAAATTTTCTTGCTTAATTATGAATTAACCACAGAGCTCTTTCTTCTACCACTAGATGGATGTAATGTCATACTTGGACATTGAGAACATTAGGAGAGATAATATGAAATTTTGCTCAGCTAACAATGCGCTTCCAAGATCAAGGAAAAGAAGTTTGCATCAAGGGCAAGAGAAAAGATACTATCACATCAATCAATAACCATCAAATAGTTAAAGAAAGATTGCTCCATATTTCTAATGCAACTCTCCGTCAAAAAGGAACCTCAAAGTTCATCACATAATTCTCAAGAACTATATGTGCTTGTTTCAAAATTTCAAGTTATTTACTGAGTCGAAAGGACTTCCTCCACCCCATTCACATGATCATCGTATACCTCTAATATCGGAGAGTGCACCAGCAAATGTTAGGCCTTATCGCTACCCTCACATTCAAGAAAAAATTGAGAAAATTATATAGAAGATGCTTCAAGCTGGTATAGTTTTCCCAAGTGTAAGTCCATATTCCTCCTCAATGTTACTTGTACGAAAGAAAGATGGAAGTTGGCAAATGTGCGTGACTTATCTGTTAGGATCGTCTCGGTGCAATGCGCATGTTTCACGTTTCAGAAACGTGCGCAGCGGAAATAAAAACGACAATAATTATACAAATTATCATAATACATGCATGCATACTAGGGAAATAAGTAAGTACAAGACATAGCAGGAAATTAAAATTTTGTAGAATTAGCATTCTACGCGTACCTGACGTATGATGCTTAGCGGGAATGACATTAATCGCACGGTGCTCGTCTAAGTCCCGCCTCTACTAGTGAACCATACGAAGTGATCTTCAGGACAGCTTCCAAAGTCTCAAGTCGCGTCATAGTCTTTGGTACTAGCCGACGAGCAGTAACGATCGATACAAGAGAAAACCCTAATATCGAAAGCACGCAATAACACACATCATGATCGTTTCCAGTGGTTTCTTTCTATCACCAGGAATCACAATTCCGACAATACAAAACACAGAAAAATCACGAGAATACTTTTTGAGAAATGGAAACGCCGTAGGCACACGGTAAAATCCTCTACAAACTACCACAATCTCGAAATGCTCGCAACGTCTCCATCCAATGAAGAATTCCACGAAAGCTTCTCCGGTGAATCGTTCGACGGCAACAATTAGGGTTTTGGGAACCCCAAAGTGGCAGCAACTTCATCCTTCACCGAAACCCTAGCTAGCCGGTGGCAGACCAAGGCGGCAGTGGCGGCGGCGGTGAGAAAATAGGGCAAAACAACGGTGGTCGGGCTCGGGAGCAAGTGGGAGCAAGGGGAAAGGAATCAAATACTTGTTCACGGCTCTCCTCCGGCGATTAACTCTTTCGGTAGTCGGCAGGACGCGTGCGAGCTCCGGTCACGGTGGCAGCGACGAGAAAATAGGGCAGAAGGGATTTACGTCGGATTAGGGTTTCTCTTCCTTGCTCTTCTCTCGTGCTTTGATCCCTCGGCCTGCTCCGACTTTTATCCTCGCTGCCAGTGCGAGAAAGTCGATGAGAAACTCGTGCCGACGACGACAGCGTCCGCTCCGTTGGACGCGGTCGTCGCATGAAGAAGACGGGTCGTGATCAGGTCGATCGCAACTCCAGGAGATTGTAGGTATTCTCCAAATGGGTTGATATCCATATATAGATAAGAACAACCTTGGAGAGAGTTCAACAAGTCATTCTTAGCTACAATGGTAAGTATCATATACCGATTATGTATCATGTATACATAACTATCACATTATGCTATCAACTAATTGAATGTTAGCATAAACATTGGGTTGTTAACACATTAACATGTATACATCATATGTATAATACCCGACTTCACCTCTATCCGCATTGACCTTGGAGAGAGTCCAACAAATCAACGCTTCAAGTTAAAGCCAGCCCGCTAATCGTGAGATCATATCTCGATGATTCTAACATGTTTAATATAATTTCAGGTCAGACTTGGAAAGAGTCCAACAACCCAAACTAGAAATTAAACTTCGATTCTAACCATATTAGTGGAAGGTGTTAGCTTTAATTATTTATAAGGGATTTCTAGGTCTCATCATCTTTTTATGCAAATAATAAATTATCTACATGACATGACAATAAATGACATGACATAATTAATGCAATTAATCATGGTAAATGACATGGCATGACATAATTAAATCAACTAATCATGACAAATGACATGACATGACATAATTAAATCAACTAATTATGACTATTTCTAGCCATAGTTATCGTAAATCTTATTTAATAAAATATGATTAAGAATTAAATTTCACAAATCAAAATTCTTTAATTAGATTAGGAAATAAATTTTCATATCTAATCACATATTTTATTTTAGAAAATATAATCTCTAATTAAGAAAATCTAATTAATTAGGAAACAAATTTTCTAATCCAAATTTCTTAACAAATTAAAAAATTTTATAATTAAAAATTCTAAATTAGATCTAAATATTTTCTTTTAGGAAATAAAATTTTAATTAAGAAAATCTAATTATTTAGAAAATAAATTTCCTAATACGAAATCTCCTAACTAATTAAAAAATTTCTATAATTAAAAATTTTAAATTAAATGTTAAAATTTCTTAAATTAGATTCATGATTAACTACTACATGTAAAACTATTTTACGCGTAGGTCTTGCACTATCAGGCTCTGACACTACTGTTGGGATTGTCCCGGTGCAATGCACATGTTTACACGTTTCGTAAATGTGTGTAGCGAAAATATACAGATAATTAAGTTAATTATTATCACAACACATGCATGACAAAATATGAAATAACATGTACAAGGTATGGCAAGAAATTAAAATTTATAGAAAACTAAATAATTCTGCACGTACCTTTCCAATGACGTTTGAGCAGGATTTGTATCAATCGAGCGGTCCTCGTCGAAGTCCCGCCTCTAATGGTGATCTACGCCAAGCTCTCATTCGGATGGCTTCGGAAGCCACGAGTCGCGTCATCATCTTCGATACTAACCGATGATCGATGACGATCGAATCGAGAGAAGCATTATTCCGGAAATCATACAACAACGTTTGTCGCGATAGTTCCGAGGCTTTCTAACTATCACCGAAAATTGTATTCTCGATATAGTTTTCGATGATCAACCTTGGACCGTCAAATTAGGACAAACAACCAGAAACTCTTTCCGATAATGATGGAACAATCTCTGGAAGCTTTGTAAGCTTCCGTGAAATTGACAAACAGTCATCGGACGATCGAGATTTGATCGGCCATGACTAGACAACTCTTCACAAGAGTTATCAACGGCGTTCTTCTCCGGCAACAACTATCCTCGATGAACACTTCATTAGTGGTCAGCGGGAACCCTTTACGAGAGCTCCGACGATTGGATAGCGAGATGGTTCTTCACGAGGGATCTGCTCAGGGTTTCTTCTCCTTGGTTGCTATCCATAAGATAGCATACCCTGCTGGTGTCCGACACCGGCAGCAAAAAGAAAAACAAACCAAGAACACAAAACCTGTTTCTCACGGAAAACCAACAATCGATAGCACCGGATTAGAATCACAATTAGGGAAGGAGAAAACGCGAGCAGCTCGAGGAGATGCAGGCGCGATCGGAGGAGGCAGCCACACTTCTAGGGTTTTCCCAAACTCCTCTTCCACGCGAGCAACACAACAGAAGACGACAACAGCCAAGGCTCCGGCTTTTGCTCTTCTCCGGTGGAGTTTGCCACGAGCGGAGGGAATCCGGTGAATTTTGCGGTGGCGAACAGAGGAGAGATTGAGGAGGGAATCGCATCTTCGCGATTGGGGTTTCAACTCTCCTCGCTTGCGGCCGACGATGGTAGCTTATCCACCTGCAGAAGAAGAACTCAGTTCCTCTATTTCTTGCAATTGAAGAGGAACAACAGTGTGGCATCACATAGAAATAGCACCGGGCAGAGAAGCAGCGCTGGGCGGAGTAGCGGTGCCGAGTGGAGAAGTAGCTCCGGGTGGAGCAGCAGTGCCGAGCGGAGAAGCGGCGCCGGCAGGGTTTCTCTCGCGTGAGCCCTACCTTCCCAACCGCGAAGCTCTATTTTCTCACAGGGAAGAGCCATTGCAGTGTGGTGCATCGGGCTAAAAAAATCAGAAAAGCAAGAAAAACCTAAGCCAGATTACTGTAGCGAACCGAACTGCTACTGTAACAAACCAGGTTGAATCTTGGTTCGCTTTATTTACTAACCAAACAATTTTTGATTTGATCCAAATTAGTTTTATTCAATTCATCTTCGCAAGATGAATCTCCTCATCATTTCCGTTTTTCCAAAATATCTTCCATCATGAACCAAACTAAGTTGGTTCAATTTAGTTCAAAATCGAATCTTTTGGTTCACTAACCTAATGATCTCTGATTTGAACGAAATTAGTTTCGTTCATTTCATCTTCATAAGATAAGTTACATCATATTGTTCTTTGTCTAGTCCAATCAGACTTTATTTCTCTCATTCTGAGAATCTAATTCTCAAACTCGTTTTAAGTCTTTCGGAAAACTTGTAGTGCGTGTGACCTAATAGATTCTCGGTTATGTTGGTTGTCCGTAATTAATCATTAATTATGGAACGATCATGAGTGGCACCTAGTAGTACATCATGATTCTCAATTGATCAGAAAATCAACGATTGATTCTAGAACATCTTCTAAACCTTTCAGCAACTCCAATTAAATGTGTCTTGTTTCTTTCACCGTCTTATACTTGCTTGGTTCAGGACATGGTCTATGTGTCAGTCCCCACTAGGTTGAGTACATCACACCTAGCCGAAGCTGCTTTCTTGTCCTGTGGATTCAAGTTACATGTACATGTGTCCAAGAGTCTCATACTCTTGACAAGTAATGCTTTGGCCAAAGACTTTTAGTAACAATCCTAACAAGCGGCAGCAAGGTATACGTCTCCTTATCTAAGGAGCGGTAAATCTTCTATGGGCTATTCAAACACCTTCGGGCACTTTCACTTATACCCAATCATCTCGGGTCCACACCTCCTCGGAGATACTTGCTTAAGATGTCAAAGTATAAGCCTCTATGACCAAGGTGACTTAAATATTGTAAGTCAAAGGAAACTCGTACTTCAGCTGCACTGAGATCTTCATTGACATATATATCGAACCATATGAAGTCTCAAGGCAGGTCACTCCAATGAACTGGTTACCTTTAACCAACATCCACATTTAACTCTCAATATCTAATGTCTCCAATAGTGAGATTGGCTGCTTGGTTAACCAAAGAGTCTAAACGTGCTAGTCTCGACAGAATCGATGATGTCTTGTGCTTATCAATTCCTCAACTAGGGATTATTTCAATACATTCATAATTGCACATGTAGAGATGCTCACGAGTTGTGATTCAATCACAAATTCTCTCATGCTATGAATCGTATTGCGGACATTCAGTATTTGAGTTTAAGATTCAACCAAACACATATGAAATGTGCAGTCAAATAGTGAATTACTATTTATCCAATAAATAGTATAACCGTAAGGTGATTGCCTTAGAACACCTCTCAAATCTAA
>NW_027430812.1:0-1450 GCF_044706935.1 Curcuma longa | reverse complement strand
GGGGGCGTTTGGTTTAGAAATTTTTTTCTATTTTTTATTTTTCATTTTCTATTTCTGTTTTTTTATTTTCTGATCTAGTTTTTAGAAAACAGAAAATACGTTTGGTATGATATACTATTTTCTATTTTCTAGAAAATAAAATTAAAAAATACGTTTGGTTTATTAATATAAAAAATTATAAATAAAATAGATTTTTTTAATAAAAATACCATCTTATCATGGAAAAGAAAAAATCATATAAGAAAGGGATCAACTATATTAGAAAGGGGTCAAACCTGACCTTCTAATACACTATTACATAACTTCAAATGTACTATGAAATCTAATTGAAATTAAATTAATTAATTTAATAAATTTTAATTTAAATATTTATAAATTTAAAAAGTAATTTATTTTAAATTTTAAAAAATAAAATTAATGAATTATATTTATTAATTTAATGAATTATTTTATTAAAATAATTATTTTAATGAATTATTTTATTTAATATTTTATAATATATATATATTTCTTTTAAATTTTAAAAAATAAATTAATAAATTATATATTTTATCAAATTAATAAATTATTTTATTAAAATAATTATTTTTAATGAATTATTTTAGTAAAATAAAATTATCAAAATATATTTATTATTTCAAATAATTTTTTTATTAAAATAAATATAAATTTATTTTAAATTTTAAAAAAATAAAATTAAAGAATTATATTTATTAATCTACAATAAAATAATTATTTTATTAATATATAAATTTATTTTAAATTTTTTAAAAAATTAACAAATTATATTTATTAATTTAATAAATTATTTTATTAAAATAATTATTTTTAATGAATTATTTTATTAAAATAAAATTATCAAATTATATTTATTAATTTCACTAATTATTTTAATAAAATAATTATTTTAATAAATTATTTTATTAAAATTAATATACATTTCTTTTAAATTTAAAAAAATAAAATTAAGGAATTATATTTATTAATTTAATGAATTATTTTATTAAAATAATTATTTTAATAAATTATTTTATTAAAATATATATAAATTTATTTTAAATTTTAAAAGATAAAATTAAAAAATTATATTTATTAATTTAATAAATTATTTTATTAAAATCTTTATTTTGAATGAATTATTTTATTAAAATAAAATTATCAAATTATATTTATTAATCTAATAAATTATTTTATTAAAATAATCATATGATGAGGAGGTGTGCGGCATTGTAGCCACCTTTTCACATTTTCTATTTTTCAATTGCAATTTTTATTTTCTGTTTTCTTAGAAAATGACTTTTCATTTTCTAGAAAATGAGATTGGAAAACACAAAGCAAACAGTAACTTCTAGAAAATAAGAAAATAAAAACAGAAAATGACCAAACCAAACGCCCCCTTAATATTTTATCTTTATCCAAATTTGAGATTAAATAGCTCATGTTGGAATGT
>NW_027430811.1:0-6067 GCF_044706935.1 Curcuma longa | reverse complement strand
CCTATACCTCGTTCTTGTCCTCCCTCACCCCCTAACTGACTTAGATCGATTCCTCCTAGCCTCTGGCGCATTCGGATCAGTTTGTGGCCTTTGCTCAGTCCAAGCACGCTGCTGCCCCCTTGGCGCCGCACCGCCTTGACAAGCCCCCGTATCATGCCCCATCTTCTTGCAATCTTGACAAAATGCCGGTGTCGTCTCATATACGATCTTCAAATCCACTTGAATTCCTGTAGGTAGCGTGATGGGGACCTCATGAATGCGTTCCCCAAAGGTTGGTATCTCCACCATGAGCCTTGCGTAGTCCAACTGCTCTCGCGTGCGCGTTAAACTGTCCGTGTACAATGGCTTGCCCACCTCCGATCCGACTTTGCTCAGAACAAGTTGAGACCAACAATCCGGAGGGAGTCCGTGTATCTGTATCCATGCTGGGACAAATCTACCATCCTCTTCAAACAAGAAACACTTCGGCATAATCTTCAAAAACAGTGGAATCCCGAAGACGAAATACGGTTCACCATGAAGCACCTTCTCCCGATCTTCTTCCATATCAAACCGGAAGACTACCCATCCGCTTTTGTGCATGAAAAACCTATGAGGAGCCCATTTAGATCCCACCATACGCACACCTTCCCTGCCCGGATGCCTTCCCATAAAACAACCCACAAGACAGAAACCCACCGATTCTTCCACTGTATCAATGTCCTCATAGTTGAATTGTAACCTTTCTCCTTTGGCTTCGTACTGATCTAACCCCTTAGCTTGCTTTATTTTCCGGTTGTCCTTGAATAAACCAGCCCAATTCCGCTTCATATGTTGCTGGCCATCTCCCCTTGAAGCCCCCTGCTGGCCAGCCGGTTGTGGAGGATCTCCGGTCGGCGCTGTTTGTTGCCCCCTTGCCGCCGGCGCTGCCTCCTCCTCCTCCACCGGTGGAGGGGGTGGTGGGGGAGGAGGAGGGCTGCCATGTTCATTGTTAGGGGGAGAAAGAACTTCCACATCATCAGCCATGTCATTAGTACCCTCCACATCAGCCCCATTGGATTGGTCCACCTTGTCCGCATCATTCGCCACATTGGATGCTTCATTTGCCACATCAGCCTCATTTTGACCAGAATGACTCTTCCCCTTCCTTTGTTTCCTTGCCATGTTGGATGAGGAGGCCAGCTGCCCCTTAGAAATGAAGGTGCCGCCCAAGCCAACCAATGAAGAGCCACTCACCACCCAACTCGGCCAATGGGTGATGTTTGCATTAAATGACTTGGAACAAACTTCGAATAAGTGGATACACCTCAGGTCCTCCCCAACCACTTGGCAACCCAAGAGTGGAGGGGGTCACCCGCCCCTTGGCCGGAGAAGATGGCCGGCGCCGGAGCAGTTCGCCGGAAAACCACCGGAGATGCCAACAACGGCCGAAAATGCAAGAAATGAAGGGATCTTGATGTTTTCTCACTTACCTCAGTTGTTTGCCCTCCAAACACCCTTGAGAACGCCCCCCACAGTCCGCGGAAGGCGCCCACAGCAGTAGATAGCCCTCCCCTACCGATGAGGTGGAAGAGAATCACCTCCGGCCATGATTGGGGGCTGTCCGCAAGCAAGAAACCCACCGGAGCACCAAGAATCCTAGAGATAAGTTGGAGCTTCTCTCACTCTGGTGGCTTCTCTTTTAAGACTAGTTCTCTTTTACGGCAGAGGGCTTCGTGGAATCGGAGAGGAGAAAATCGTCCTCATCGTTCGAGGAAACGCTGGATTGGACGAAAGCGATCCCAAAAAGCTGAGGTAGATGAGGGAGTCTATAAGGCTGACGATGGCGACGATCTCGACTAGGACAACGACGTGGAGAGGTGAAGAAAGATGGACTTTCTCACACCACTGGCGCGTAAGGAAAATCAGAGAGGCGGCGAAAAGCGTAGACAAGAGGAGGTTGGTATAGCAGATCGGGACGAGGAGGGCATCGGAGGTCTGTACGGGAGCTTCCGGTACTACAAAAATAATCACTAATAGCGATGGATTTAGCGATTGATTTTATCACGGTCGCTATTTAGTGATCGATTTTTAAGTTACGTCGCTAACTAGCGACTAAATTATAATCGATCGCTAAATTAGCGACCGAATTATAATCGATCGCTATTTAGCGACAGAACTTAAAAATCGATCGTTATTTAGCGATGAAACTTAAAAATCGATCGTTATTTAGCAACGACATTTATATTGGGTTGCTAATTTTAGAGTTAGACGGTATCTGCATGAGCACGGGTTAGTAAGGTAGAATTTTAGGGACCTTTAGCGACCGAAATAAGCTTCAGTCGCTAAAAATTAGCGACCGAACCAAGGTTCGATTGCTAAATAGTGATCGAAACTTGGTTCGGTCTCTAAAATAGCGATCAAACCAAGATTCGATCGCTAAAATAGCGATCGAACCAAGATTCGATCGCTAAAAGTAGTGACCGATCCTTGGTTCGGTCGCTAAATAGCGATCGATCCTTGGTTTCGGTCACTATTCTTTCCCTAAAAATTCCCGACTCTGATCGTTCCCTCTTCTTCCAAACCCTAAAGTTTCCCAGCTCTCATCTCTACGATCTCTCCGATCTCTCTTCGATCTCCTCCTCCGGTGGGATTTCTCTCCGACATCTCGAGGTAAGCTTGTTACTTCGATTTTATTTTTTTTGCTGTTGGGTGTGGCTACGGTGTCGACGGGCTGGTGCCCAGGATGTGGTGCTCGCGCGGCCAAGTGGTGGTGCAGTCGGTCTCGCGGTCGAACGTGGGGCTGGTGGCGCGGTCGATCGCGGGTCTAGTGGTGTAGCCGATCCCGCGGTCGAGCTCAGGGTTGGTGGCGTGGTCGACTGCGGACGGCCGACTGCGAGGCTGGTGGCGTGGCCGATTGCGGGTCTGGTGGCGCGACAGTAGGGCGCGGTAGGGGGATGGTGGCGCGACTAGTGGCTCGGCCCCCCCTTGGTGGTTGTGGGCTGCTTGGGGCCTGGATTTAGCCTCGATCTGGTCATGATGAGGCGCAGGGTTATAGCGGTTGGGAGCACGGCGGAGCTGGTGTTGCAGGGGTCGGTCGCAGGGTTGTCGGGATCTACCGCCTGGGGCTGCCAGGGCCGACCGCCTAGGGCTACTGGGGTCGACCATGGAGCTGCTGGGGCCAACAGTCTTTGGGCTCGTTGCAATATCGGGCCAGGGCTGCTACGTGGCTGGTTATAAGCTAGGTCTTGACATAAATGCATGCTGCTGAACACGGGTGCAACTGTGTTTAGACGCACGTGCAGTCTTGGGCAGGAGATAGGGTGCACAAATAGGCGTATATTGAAATAATTTGATTGTTATATTTAAGATATTATGTAATGTGACTAATGCTAATTTTTTAATATTTTTTTATTATTTTCAGGTGTACTAGTTGTATATTCTGAGCACCATCTTTTGTCCATTTGGGATCTACTCTGTTGATGGTACTTTTAATTTTTAATTTAAAATATCTTATTTAGTTTAAGTTTAAGTGGTATTTTAGTTTAATTAGGTTTATGTTATGAAGTTTGTATGTTTAGCTTTATACATTTATTAATATTGTAATTATTTTCTCATTTGGTTAAAATGTATATGAATAAAGCTTAGATGCATAATAGATTAGAAAATGGATTTATTACTGAAGAATACTTTGATGGAGTTGAATAATTAGTAGAATTTGCTAAGCGTCATCCGGAGTGTATGAATGGTGATTAATTACGATGTCCGTATAATCATTGCAAATGTAAAAATGAATTTGTTCCAAATTATTACAACTAGTACTGTCTTGGGGAACCTTACGTGTTTGAGCCAATTGGGCATTCTGGTGCTTTGTCATCTAATTATATTACTCAACATGAATCATCATTTGCTCAAGATGAATCATCATTTAATGACAATATAATTCAGTCAATGGTTTATAATACGATGAATGCATTTGATCATACAAATGTTGATGAAATATCAACACCTGAAATTCAAAAATTATATGACATGTTAAATGCTAGTGAAAGAGAAGTATGGGAAGACATTCCTTCTGGTCATCCCCAATTATCAGCTACTACGAGCCTACTGAACATCAAAGCAGAACATCATTTCTTTGAACGATGTTACGATGATATTTGTCAATTGATGTTAAAGTTACTCTCTGCTAATAACATAATGATTGATAGTTTTTATAGTACAAAAAAATTGATCAGGGTTTAGGTTTACTTGTAGAAAAGATTGATTGTTGTATAAATAACTGCATGATCTTTTAGAATAAAGATAGTGAACTGACTAAATGCAGATTGTGTAATCACCCTCGGTATAGATAGCGCAGTCGCATATAAGGGAAAAAGAGGAAGAATATACCAAGGAAAGTTATGTATTATTTCCCGTTAACTGTTAGACTTCAATGTTTATATGCATCTGTTGCAATAACAAACCATATGAGATGGCATCATGAGCATGTACACGAAGGAGATATAATGTGTCATCCTGTTGACTCCCCTGCATGGGAACATCTTGATACAATATTTCCTTCGTTTTCAATGGAACCATGTAATGTAAGATTGGAACTTTTAACATATGGATTTCAACTATTTGATCAATCTAGACAACAATATTAATCTTGGCCAGTCATAGTAACACCATATAATTTACTGTCATGGATATGCATGAAAGATGAATTCATGTTCTTTACCGTGCTTATTCCAGGTCCAAAGAATCCAAAAGAGAAGATAAATATATTTTTGCAACCTCTTATTGCAGAGTTAAATGAATTATGGAATATAGGGTCTCTGACGTATGATATTGCAACTAAAAGTAATTTTACCTTGCATTCTGATTTATTATGGAAGATTAGTGATTTTCCAGCATACTCAATGTTGTCTGGTTGGAGCACGGCTGGTACGTTAGTATGCCAACATTGCATGACAAAGTCAGATGCATTTTCATTACCTTGTAGTGGTAAAATATCTTGGTTTGATAATCATCATAAATTTTTACCAAAAGAACACCCTTTCAGGCAAAATAAGAAAGAGTTCATAAAGAATACAGTGGTCAGAAAACAACCGCTCGTAATTAAATCAGGAGAGGAATTCCTTCAAGAAATAGACAACTATGGATTTGTATCAGTAGATTAGATGGGTTCTAATGACTTAAATAAATATATTGCTAAGGTATGCAAGTGTGGTTGGAAGAAACAGAGCATATTTTGGGAGTTGTCATATTGGAAGTATTTGCTCATTCGACATAATTTAGATGTGATGCATGTGGAGAAGAATTTTTTTGATAATATTTTCAATACTATAATGAATGTTATGGGCAAAACTAAAGACACGGTAAAATCACGTGAGGAATTAAAACAATTAGTTAACAGACCCGAGTTGCATTAAAATGAAACAACCGGTAAATTTCTAAAGGCTTGCTATACATTGGACAAAGAAAGTAAGCAGATATTGTGTAGTTGGTTGAAAGAAGTTAAATTCTCTGATGGTTATGCTTTGAATATGGCTCGATGTGTGGATATGACAAAATTAAGAATGTTTGGTATGAAGAGTCATGACTGTCACGTGTTCATGCAAACACTTATTCCAGTCGCCTTCCATGATCTGCGTCCTAATAATGTTTAGCAAGCAATTACAGAATTGAATTTTTTTTAGAAATTTAACGTCGAGGGTTATCATGACATTGGAAATGATTCGGCTGGAAACTAAAATTTCAATTATTCTTTGTAAACATGAGCGTATATTCCCACTTAGTTTTTTTATTCAATGGAACATCTACCAGTTTATTTACCTTATGAGCCACAATTAGCTGGTCCTATGCAGTACAGATGGATGTATCCTTTTGAACGATTTTTTAAGAGATTAAAGAATAATGTTCGTAACAAAGCAAGAGTTGAAGAATCTATATGCAATGCTTATCTAGTTGAAGAAGCATCATATTTCTGTTCATATTATTTTGCTAATAATCTGAAAAATAGACATCGCAAGTGTCCTCGAAATTCAGATGATGCTCAATCAATAGATCCAGAGATGCTTTCTATTTTCAATTTCCTAGTAAGCCAATTGGTGCATCTGTTAAT
>NW_027430810.1:0-1284 GCF_044706935.1 Curcuma longa | reverse complement strand
GGTTATGGTGAATCAAACATTTATGAGGGAGAGATAAAAGAGAGAAAACCACTGCTTAAGGGGGAGTATGCTTGAACTTCTCACATTTTCCTCAGCCAACTTACACTCTTTCTCGGCCGAACTTCATCACCTATCTCGGCTTGCTTGGTGTTGACAAGAAATCTTCCTCAGCCGAGTCACACTGCCATCACTCTCCAATCAGCCGAGCTGTTTCGTATCTCGGCAACTCTTTCCCGATTTACTTGGTGGTGGTGGCCTATAGTAACTCAGACATAGCACCTAGATACCATACTGACCTATTGTGCCATCTGATAACTCTTATCTGACCCAAGATTAATCTTGGGGGAGAGATCTAGGGGTAGCAATCAAGGGAGAGAGTTTGAGTCCGACAAAGGGAGAGTTGGTTAAGTTTAGAAAATATTCTACCCGGGCTAAATTTGAATCGTTAAGGGGGAGAGTTATTGAAGTTTAGATAAGGGGGAAATTATGTAGTATTCTACCCGGGCTAAATGTGAATCATTAAGGGGATAAGAGGACGACCATGAATTGAGGGGGAGTTCTATCCTTTAGTATTAAGTTTAAAGGGGGAGTATTTTGTAATCCAAATTCTGATCCCCACAAAATCTTTTTGATGTTTGACAAAGGGGGAGAGATAGTTAAGTTTAGAAAAAGGACCTACCTGACTAAATTTAAATCGGGTTGTCAAACAACAAAAAGGGGGAGATTGTTGATGCAGTCTGACCCGGTCAGATTTGAGTCTGGTCAGACTTAAGTCTGTTTTGTTGCTTGACAACTTATTAAGTCCGATTAAATGAAATAAGATTTAAGTTTAGATGAGCCGAGTTAACCGAGATATCCGAGTAAAGTCTTTGGGTGAGCTCTTTTCTCTAATTAATTAAACATGTTAATTAATTAAACAAAACTAATTAAGTGTTTAGTTATTTAGACAAAACACGTTTTCAATTAGTTTAATTAATTAAACAAAACACATTCCTAATTAATTGAAAATACCTTCTCAATTAATCAAACAAACCACGTTATAAATTCAAAAGCATGCATGCATACTTTTGCAACGGTGATTGCCCTGGTCGATCACTTGATCGACCAGCTGGCTCTGGCCGATCACTTGATCGACCAGCTCTTCTGGTCGATCACTTGATCGACCAGCTGTCAACTAGCCTGCTCTGGTCGATCAGCTGATCGACCAGCGTGTTAGTTCTGTCAGAAACCTTCTCAGCAATGTGAATTTGAGAATTTTGACGAAGTAGACCTTCTGCCGATACT
>NW_027430809.1:0-2363 GCF_044706935.1 Curcuma longa | reverse complement strand
GAAAAATGGCACGGCCGTGCCTATTGGGCACGACCAATCATTGGCGCTTCTCTGGAAATGAGGCACGGTCGTATCTCATAGGCACGGCCCTGGTGTGGTCCTGCTGTGGAAGTGGGCACGACCCCTTGCTATCTTCATTCTGTTGGAGGGACACGGTCATGTCTAGGCCGTTGGTATGTGAGGCACGGCCGTGCCTAGTAGGCATGGCCGTATTCTGCTTTGTTGCTCCTTCTCCTCCATTTCTTCGTGTTTGCTACATAAGAGACTCACCCGTGACAGCGAGCACGGCCAGTGTGAGCCTCTTCTCTCCACTTCTTGCTCCACCATCAATAATGCATCATTTTGGCTCTAAATCATATCCTGTCAATCAAAATATACAAAGAGCAGATTTTTGAACAAAAGAGTAGAAACAATTAATAATAAATGAATAAGGTGCAATAAAGTAGATCATATGCAATGAATTACAAATAGATGAGCGTTAAACAATGCTAAAAAATCATATATGACCTAAGCTCATCACAACCATCTCTCAGGACGTGACAACCAAAGCACCTGGCCATCGTAGCATTGGAACACTGCACTGACATCCACAAGCCATAGCAAATTCATTGTGTTAGTAAATTTTACTTTAATTATTGTCTGTTTCTGTACATAAATTACTAGGATGGTAAAGGTTTACCGATCCTATATTTCTATGTAAAGGTGAAACTCTTTCTCGAAAGAGAAAGAGTTCTTATAGTGGATTGCCCATGCAAACAATCAAGGACTGTGAGCCTTGGAGTAGCAGTCAATGGCTATGAACCAAGTAAAATAAACATATCATTTTGTGTGTAATTACATCAGTCGCTGTGTTATACTTACTCTATTTTACCAAGTTTTCTAAATTCGTGCAAAAGCAACAAACGCGCTATTCACCCCTCTCTAGCACTTATTTTCGATCCTACAATTGGTATCAGAGCGAAAGGTGCTTGAAATTAGTGCAACCACTAATCAAGCAAGTTTTCCATCATTTTAAATTATTTTTTAATTTTTTCGCATTACTAATCTAAGACTAAGTCTTAAAACATCTTTGTCATTTTCTTGTGTGCAAGAATTTTTTTCTATGACTCATTAAGAAGGCTACAACACGACCATACATCCTCTTTGTTGGTGCAAAGAGCACTAGGTCAAACCCTAAAGTTTCGATGTTTGACAATACACATAGGTCTGGTTAGTTTGACCAAGGGTTGATTCAAACAGGACCTAATATTTGGATATGAGTGATGTCTAGTTAGGTCAGTTTGACCAGAAGACTATCGAGAAGTCCTAGTCGATTAGACCAGGCAAGAAAAAGTCCTAGTTGAGGCTAGGCAGGGAAAGTCCTAGTTGAGGATAGGCATGGAAAGTCCTAGTTAGAGGCTAGACAGTGGAAGTCTTGATCTGGAGGATTGGGCAAGGAAGTCCTAGCTGGAGGCTAGGCAATGGAAGCCCTGGTCTGGAAGACTAGGCTGAAGTTTTGGCGGATCAAGTGCACCAGGTGAAAGTTCAGGCAAGTTAGGTGGACCAGATGTATAGCAGTTAGAAGTCTAGGTAGGTCAGGTGGACCAGATGTTTGGCAGAAGTATAGGCAGGTCAAGTGGACCAGTTGTTTAGCAACAAATCTTGAGAGTCAAGGATTGAGACTAAGCGAAAGTCTAACAAGTCTGGAGGACTTGGTGATGTGCGTAGGATATATACCCGTTTTCATGCTTTATTTACACATCTTTCTGAGCTTATTGCTTTATTCTTATGTATGTTGCATCCCTTATTCATGCATTTAGGCATATATTCTACATTTCCTAGTTCGGAGATCTGCTCGTGCTTTAACATGTTTCAGGGTGGAAATTGGAGCGAAAACGGGCAAAATGGAGTATTATTGAAGATCAGGCAAGACAGGGCCGTGCCTCATAGGCACGGCCATGTCTATTCAACTTCTGGCCGTGTTTCAATGGGCACGGGCGTGTGCCAAAATCCCCTCAGCAGCAGCCAGAGGCCGTGCCTCCAAAGCACACCCGTGCTTCAAAACAGAATCAAGTCAGTTCATGGCCGTGCCTCCAAAGCACGGCCGTGTCTTCACTTTGGAGCCAGCCTCTGCTGAAGGCCGTGCCTCACAGGCACGGCCGTGTGCAAGAATAGAAGAGCCCAAGCAGCAGGCCGTGCCTCAGAAGCACGGCCGTGTCCAGCCATCCAGCTCCAGCTAGTGTGTGGCCGTGCCTCCCAGGCACGGCCGTGCCATCAAACAGAAGGAGGACTACTCTGTGCCGTGCCTAAGAGGCACGGCCGTGCCCCAGACCCGAGACTTCACAGCTTCAGGCCGTGCCCCCAAGGCACGGCCGTGCCTTACC